>NW_007377444.1:775649-791184 GCF_000475195.1 Diaphorina citri | reverse complement strand
TTCTTTTTCAAATAAATGGAAGCTATATTTCAACTTTCTTTTTCTCTGGCTAATAATTCAAAAGAAACATTGGTAAATACACTAAAACGTTGGATTCTCTCCCTCTAACTTCATTTTTCTTTCGTCCTCTGGGTTTATAAGAAAGAAGAAAAGTCACATCCACTCTAATACCTATTGAAGTTCTCTCACTTTTCTTTTCAAATAAACATGGCTTTCTCATTTCTGTATTGAATTGAAAAGAAACATGGGCACATCCACTAAAAGTAGGACTTTCTCTCACAAAAATTGAGAACTTTTACACATCCACCAAAATGTTGAACGCTCACTCACTCTCACTCTATAATGGGCACATCCACTAAAAGTAGGACTTTCTCTCACAAAAATTGAGAACTTTTACACATCCACCAAAATGTTGAACGCTCACTCACTCACTCTCACTCTATCTCTCACGCTCTGTCAAAAAGTACCATGAACTTTAATCTCAATGTTGGTATCCTGATTTCGTCCCTGCATTTCTCTCCCACCCCTCATGCCTGTCTCCTCCCTCCCTTTCCTCACCACAGCCCCTGTCCCCCTTTATCAACCTACCTCACTTATTCTTACCCTATGTAGTTTCTTCCCGATTCTTCCCCTTGTGTCTGAATTTTTTACTTTCTATTACATTCTGTTTTGTGTATAAGGAACCTATACAAATTTAATGAGAAAGTTTTGGATTCGGTCCTAATTTTCAAAACCGGGAAATGGATGAAATATCCGTTTTAGGACCCCATGAGTCCAAAAATATGATTTTCAGCCCATGGTCTGTCTGTACGTAAGTAGGTATGTAGTGTAGGTACATGGTGTACAAAATATATCGAAAACGGTTTATCCCATCCCAGAAGAGCAATGAAATATGATTTAGGCTATAACTTGTTTCAAGTACTGACGGACTTCACTAATCACTTTTATTTAGTTCCTTAATGTAACAGAAAGTCGTGTGATGTTTACATCAGATTTTTTTTTCTTTCTTTCTCACTAATAGTTTTTTTCTCCTTTTTATTTTGCTCTTTCTCTCTAGTCCTATAGCTACCTACGTTTTTTTCCTTTTATATCGATTTTCTTAGAGGCTATTTTAAAACTCCCTTTCCTCCTTCGCTGTTTCTTTCTGTCTCCCTTCCTCAATCCTTGCTCCCTTATGTGCAGCGAAAGTTTGCGAAATGTCAATCTTTTCAGTTCCTTGATGATGATGGCCATCAGCTTTGTTTTCTCGGTCATAATCTTTGCAAAATGGTCAAAATTTGATCAAAGCTCGCGACCAGCAATAGACGACAATATCCACCATAATAATACCCTCCCCGCGACCGACAGATTAGGATTTAAAGAAAAATGTAAATTGAGAATACCTACCTAATTTTATACACAGAGTAGGATATATGTACATACATACGAGAAACTCGTAGAAACGTAATGTACATACCTATGTAGATTAATATACCTACCAAATAACTACAATGAAAAAAAAAAAAAAAAAAAAAAAAATAGCTAACATGTGTTGATATCAGCGTACCATAATTTGTTTGTAGTATCAAATACCTATAGCTGTCCCCCAAATCAAAGTCAATCCGTAACTCAATAGGCACTTAACTAATCCATAAGAAAAAAAAAGCCAAACTTCTACAGCAGTTCCATTTATTTTCAAGGCTCGTGAATAATATTTAGGGAAACAAACTGTGCCCGTCCCTCCGGGAATTTTTCAGCCCGTAGTTTATTCGATCGTGGTTAAAGGAAATCAGTACGTATGTACCTACCTAATTTGTTTAATATTGTTTATTATTATTATTCTCCAAGAGATTTTCCATGAAGACGACAACTAAAAACATTGATCTAAACGATCATTTTCCAAATTATGCCTGAGTAAAGGGCAACTTTAAGTAAGTCAAAACTCAGCTAGGAAAAACAAGAGTGTACCTACTTCAGACCAAATTAAAACTCGATACCAAATTATCATTGTAAATTTATTAGGTACCTATACTATAAGTAGGTAACTGTGACCACCATAACTGGTCCAAAATGTCGGTCGTTGAAAAAAATCTGTGAATTCGATATGTGTAGGTACCAAATTATTTATTAACACTTTTGTTTTACTTTCTATACATCTATACTGACTTTTTTCATGTTGAAGGTTGTAGTCAGGTTGAAATATAGGTTGAATGTCGAATTCACTAATCTCTGAAAATTAAAGTTAGATTTTACATTTTTAATTCTCGGACTAATCTCATCACGTGGGATTTGAATTAAATCAACCTAATAGTGATGGACAGATCAACAAATTTTTGTGGATCACGCTTCAATGCGTTCGGTTTCGGATTTCAAACTGGTCATCTGCAAGCTAAGTCTGGTAGCCAGGGTTATTTGCACCTCATTCCAAAATGTCAATTTTTTCACCGTCTCAAAATTCTCACCAAGCTAATTTTCGGATAAGGTTGAACTTCTGAAGGTAATGTGCGATTTGCCTTTAAAAATATGTAATGTATGTAGGTTCCAACACAACCAATTATTAAGCTTCTGACTACCTACCTACCTACCCGTCTTCTATTAGGTACTCAATTTTTTCACCGTCTCAAAATTCTCACCAAGCTAATTTTCGGATAAGGTTGAACTTCTGAAGGTAATGTGCGATTTGCCTTTAAAACTATGTAATGTATGTATGTAGGTTCTAGCACAACCAATTATTAAGCTTCTGACTACCTACCTACCTACCCGTCTTCTATTACTATTTTATGTATTAGTTCTCAATGTGCAACATTCGTTCCATTATGCAAGTTTTGACCTCCTCCCTCTCCTTTGTTCCAGAAGGCCGCCGCATTTGTCTGGTCGTCAGCCTCGGAGCCACCACATAACGTAGCGGGAGGCGGCACAGGTTCCACGGGTCACAGCAACAAGTGCGTCCCAGTGGCAGGTGGACCGACGGGCGGCGGCCCTCAGGGCAATCAAGCGCCGCCACAAGGCCTCGTGCATTGGATGTCGGTGATGGCGGAACACATGAACAATGCCGCCAATAATGTGGCTCATCATGATGCCGTGCATTACATGTGGAACGGAGCTGTCGATGTAAGTAGTTTCCTTGATTCCTTGCGATAGAACTCTTTTCGTTCCTGATTTTACCCGGAGTTCATTTCGAAGAAATCCAAAGTTTGAAATACTTGGTGCATGAGAGATCCTGCAACATCACAAGTGCGGGATAGAATACTATAATTGCATGATTTGGGACAGGCATCTTCGGCGTTAAAACTCGATACTTAATTTTCAGATGCATACCTACTACCGAAAAATTACTGAATTTATTTTGAACATACCTATCTCTGTAATTATTGTAAATAGATACTTGCTAGCTTACTATTGCTGACGATTTATTAGTCTTGTCTAAAACTGTCCTAATTATTCTAATAACTTGAGTGAATCAAGGCCTGATTAATGTTTCATCATTTATTTCAAATGACAAATCCTCGAGTTCCGATGCATCGCGATGGTGAGAAAAAAAATCTCACATCATCTTTTGGGTGCATAATTATGCAAGGATACGTCATGTGCATTGAGCTGCACACATTGCTGCATACTAAGTAGAGTGCAGGGCATTATTTTATTGATGACAATATTTATCAATTTGTGGCATTTAATCTGATTGATTGTTTAAAATCTGAATAATAATAAGCTCGGGTGCTGGATTACACAACAATAGAAGAGAATGTATAATCAATACCCTATATGTACAACCAATACCTATACAATACAATTAGTAGGGAGGAAAATATATGTATTTTTTTGTCTCTAATAAATATCAATATAAAAAAAAGTGCTTCTTAAAGTTGTTGCCACCGCGGCACACTTTTCAAAAAAGGGATTTAAAACCCAGAAGAAAAAAAAAAAAAAAAAAAAAAAAAAAAAAACTTAAAGACGAAGACCTACACATACTTCTTTAAAACCGTTTCGGTGCGATTTGAACAAACTCCTCAGTGTAGGCATTTTCTTCCGTTTCTATCAGAGGTTGTATATTTTTATGGCTATCTGCCTGCTCCTAGTCCTAGACAGTCTGGAATATTTCTTCTGTTGTACACTTGAATCACTCCAGTAGATCCAGGAACAATCCAGTATAAAAGCATTATAGTCAGAGAACAGAGCACAAGACTCTCAATCTCTCAAAGAGTGAGCAATGAGCTGATGGCCAATCTGATTAGCAAATTCTCAAATACAAACATACGAATACACTGCACTAAAACGTATTAGTATTGATTCTTATAATTTGAATAAAGTCCTCCACACTGTCCGAAATTCCTAACAAGGTCCATGGTCCAGATAGACTCGATAATGTATTCAGCCTGGAGGCGTAGAAATTTGGCAACCTGGCAGGTTTTTTCGCAGATTCGCACCACTGGAATAGATTTCCGATAACGGGTGATAACAGCGGATGTGACATTTAATATTGATCTCCGTTCTCCACTATTGGTGTCTCCATTGAACTTTGGTTTTCATTTGATATGTCGCGAAGAGAAAGTATGCGACCATGTAGAACATATAATATACGAATTATACAGTATCTTTTACCTAATTATTATTATTATTATTATTATTTAAATCCCCAAAAACTTTCGGATTTAAAGTACACAATCTGTTATATTCTGATGGTCCTTCGTTGTATTATCTTTCAGCAGTGTGGATTTATTTTAATTTGGACGATACTATCGAAAATCCATTTATTATTTTACACATAAAATGACCAACATGGATGGACGATAAGATGATCGTAGAGCTGAATTTTTGGTAAACTGTCCACTTGTCCACATGAGTAAGAAAAAGTTCAGGTGGTTAATAAAATTGGTACCTCACCTTTCTTCGACCTGAAGTATTTAGAAAGGCGAGTACGTACAGAATACGATATTATACGGATTCCCGCCTATAAGAAAAGAAATGAATTCAAATTATTAGAACAAGGACAAACTGTTGAACTTCTCCAACACAAACCTATAACCAATTTGATGGGAAACTTGAAGATAACGGAAAACTGTGAAGTACTTGAAAATCATGAGATATGTGTCATTTTTCTTCTCGTTATCTCCTAGAAAAGAAATGAATTCAAATTATTAGAACAAGGACAAACTGTTGAACTTCTCCAACACAAACCTATAACCAATTTGATGGGAAACTTGAAGATAACGGAAAACTGTGAAGTACTTGAAAATCATGAGATGTGTGTCATTTTTCTTCTCGTTATCTCCCGTGTTTTACAGCGCCTGTGGTGATACAGTCCGCTTATTTTCTATTCTTGTACAATTTGCTCTTGGGATATATATGTAAAACTAAACGTTATCTCCTTCATAGTTTTGACGTAATTAGATGCAAATCCTCTAATATCCTCATTGAATCAGTCTTCTCTGTATCCTTTGCTCAAGAAATCTCTCCAGGCTTCTTTCTCTCAAGGCTTTGTGATTGCGGGCCTTTGATTTACATATTGCAATGATTTATCACCATCCATAGTGAAATATTAGAGCTAATGTGTAGGTATGATTCAGATGGTATGTATGTAGAGAGCTATTAATAATATCTGTTTTGTTATTTTAAGAAAAATTGAATCTCGTTATGATTTTCGTAGACGTGTAAAAATAGTTACTGTAGCATTTTTGTATCTTAGTATCTGAAATATTCTTATTGATTTTAACAGAACTTCGAATTTTAATAGTTTGCAGCAACGTTTTTCAGGATATAGCCCTTGGCTCTTGCCAAAGAAAATTGCAGCATTGCCTCAGACGCATGGTGTACCCAGATAGTGCCAAAACTTCAGTGATCACGTATAGGTAACAGCCGCACACCAAGTACAGTTTGATCAAACCAGAGCTCCCTATCAAAGTGGCTCCACACTATCTCGCTAGGTAATTAGCAAAAAAAAAAAAAAAAAAAAAAAATTTCTTCAAAAAATTTCCCGGGAAGGGGGGCCCAAAAAAAAAAAAAAAAAAAAAAAAAAAACAACTATCTGCAAAATATTCCCAGGAAGGCGTGTCCAAAATTTAATTCAGACATAAATTCTGTGTGGTATCTATTTAAGTACAAGGTGGAGGAAGATCTTGTAAACCTGTTGCAGAGCCACTTATATTTATCACTTTATTATTAAATATACCTCGAAGTTCATAATTCATAAATAAGTTTTTTCGGTACCATGAAACATGAGAAGGTGTGTTTCGTTTTGACTTAACATTTCTTGAGACGTGCAGACAGTAGACGGTTTTGGGAGGAAGCATAGGATCTTCGGTTATCAGAAAATTACATGGAAGTTTGAGTAGGAAAATTAATTGGAGTAGGTACGTGATGTTTCAATGAATCTTTTGTGCATAAAACAGCATTTTACACGTTTTGAATATTCGCCATCAGGTTTAGGTATGCTATGGTGCTCTTGAATACTGACGAGTAGGCCGACTTGGTTTATACGTAAGATCTTTTCAAAAACAAAATACCTATGCAAGCTATACCACCTTAAAATGTCTTTCTTTCTTACTTGGCCTTGTTGAAAGAAAAAAATCCGAATGTTATCTTCTTGATAGAAATCTACACAGCCCACAAGACATCACGTTATGGAAAACATAAGCCTAGTGATAATGATTACCAATAAAACATATACTTTATTTTATATTTTACCAACATTCGAGGAATTCACAAAAGGTTAACATCTAAAATTTGAATAATATTGGTGCACATACGGCCGATGTGTTTGTAGTGAGTAGGTACAAATGAAAGGGTAATATCAAAGTGTAAATAAAGACTGAATGAATAAGTAAAATAAATAAACACACACATCCATAGAAAGAAATGAAAAGATCCCAGGTAGAGATCATCTTTCTTCATCAGTGGTGGAGCTATTGGAAATTTAGAATAGGAAAATATCAAAGTTTATACTTTAGATCTGGAAGAACAGACATTCTTGGAAAAGTCCGCAAATAGGGTTTGAATTGATTGGATGTCAAGTAAGTACTTGAGATAATTAGGTACCTACATACATAATTATGTACGAGTGATTCTCCACTCCTCAGAATTTAGTCACATAAACTAACATGACTCTCAGGTTAAAATTTCTTAACACGATAAGCTTTAAATTAAGGTTATCCCTTCTAAAAAAAAGGAAGCTTCTTTAAAATCCTGTTTATCAAAGAATCCGAAATCCAACATATTTCTTTTCCTGAAAAAAAAAGAAGAAAAAAAAGCCCTAAGAAATGTAAAAAATAGTTTTGTGCTACGCTACTGAACCCTCAGTCTCCAGACTCTGGTGCTTCAACACAACCACCAAAGGCTCTACCACCTTCTGAATTAGAATAAAAAAAGAAAAGGCTTATGATGTGGGGTGGGGTAGTTTTCTTTAGAGGGCTAATAAAATATTCATGCTCTCCCAGTTACAACAAAGCTAACCACTTCACCTGTCATTTGAAAGACGGTTTTCATTCAACCAACTCTGGTCCTTTAGTGGAAAAGTCCAGCTTGAAAGTTGATAATTTTTGAACTTTTTTTAGGCAGTCGTGAATTTGAGTTTCAGCTTCAAGTGAAATCGGATAAATATGAAGGTCAGGTTGAGTAGGCAATACTGTAGATATTTAACTAATTTATTTAGTATAATATTACCAACAACACAAAAACTCAATAGCCGTTCATTATTTGTCGTTCTCCCTTTTCCGACTACTTAATAAAGGTAATCTCCGTCAGTAATGTAGGTTTAAAAAAATCCACAGTTGATGATTTTCCATGTCAGACAAGCTCCATCTTTTGCCTTTTTTCATTTAAGATAAATTTTCGAGCATTGTGCTATTCAGACAGACTCTCACAGGTTTCCAAACCTCTTCTATTTATTTTTGTTAATCATAATTCTTCTTTTATGAAATCTCCTTCTGCTCTCTTCCTTCTTTTGTTTTTCTTCATTCAATGTTTGAACTCATCAAATATAATAATTCATTTTCCCTGATGATCTTCATTTGCATATGGCATGTCACTAACACATCTTCCAGGGTAACGGGCAAGGGTCTTGCTTTCGTTTTTTATGAGAATTTTTTTTCTCAAGTCTTTCACCCTGAGGATCGGTTTTTTTATCTTCTTTTTTCTTCCAAGATACAGAACTACAGAACTGGTTGTAACGGTGACTAAGGCCTTTGTTTTTATCAAAAGAAGAAGAGAAACGTTAATTAATATTCACACAGGAGAAAATTAAGAGGCTAGCATTTTTTTCTCATCACTCTAACCTGTAATTATAGTGAAACAAAATTATTTTTTCTATTGTCTTTGGAAAGTTCTTACCCCTGGGAGTCCCTGATGTGAATTCAGTCTCTAGTTTCAACGTAACATGCAGAGATTGTCAGACCTGTGTATTTATTGTTTAGATAACAATTAAACTTAATTTCAAAAACTATTTCACCGTTACAAACACAGAGATGTCTTGAAAGTAGGCCATGGAGCCTTTGTTTTAAAATCATGTTGAATTCCTGAAAATAGAGGTTACATCTCTTACAACGGCTAGTGGAAAGAGTTTCCCATTCAATGCAGAAAGGATCAAAAATAATAATTTGATGAGACCAAGGACTGTTCCAGTAACGTCCGCAAAGCTGTCTACCAACTGATACTGATGGAAAAACACATGATTAGGTATGCCTGACTACCTATATCTAATTCTCAGTTATGTTATTAAATCTAGCATAACTTGAGAATATAGTCTGACATCTACAGGTTTCCGGTAAACGCAGAAAAGGATCACGTAGTTATTCTGATTAATCTACTACGGTTACCTTCTGCATAAGCAATAGAAACTTGGATGGAAGAAATCCTTTCAAAAATCATTTTTTCCCATTTAAATACGCCGGAAGTATGGATTAATTTATATAGAATGCATAATAAATTTGAGGTTATCAGAAAGAATCTGGGACAAAGCCAGGTCTGACCTTGACTTTGTGTACCCAAAGTCTGGAATATCTGTGAACCCACAATGTCTACCGGAGTATTAAATTTCACGCTTCCCCAAATTAAACCGAACACCCAAGAGAGCAAGAGACCCAAAACCTAGACACCCTTATTTTCCGCCCTCTAATCAAAAGTAATGTAAATATCTTTTTATATTGACTGTCAATTTTTTTCTGAAACTTATTTATATTAATGGCTTTTCCTCGATACAGGTCTTTGTTTTACTAACCTAGTTAGTTACCTTTGATTTTTTATATCAAACTAAATACCTACTGGGTGAATCAAAATTAGGGGACAATTTTGCTATAGGAGCATACACTTTACCTACATTTAAAAGAAAGAGCATGAACGAGTACCTACCTCGTAAAAAGAGCATAACAACAAGAAAAAGCACAGCCAAAATTGAAATTTAGACAAATAGAATTAAAACAATCTGCGAAGAGGATATTCATCGGAATGTACGCATATTTGGTGGAGATGCCAAAATTCCCTTTCCTACATTATGTACATATCTAACTAACATTCGTAATGCAAATTCAAGGATGCTAAGCACAAATTGAAACAAATAAAGAAATGTTGGGATTTATAAAAAATCAAAGCTTCTTTAGGTACCATATCTCAAAATAACATTATCATTTCCATTCAACTCCACCCTATATGAGGTAATTTTTGTTTTGTTTGTTTAGTATTTTTTTGTATAAACAAAATATAAAAGTCCCGTTGTTTCCACCCTTTCCTCAACAATAATTATGCTCTTTCATTATCTTTATTTTTTCCAGTGTTTACATTGAATTTTTGAAACATTCAAATTATATTTGGGTATTTTTACATAACCCATCCACCTTTCCTCATTATCACGTTAGATACACACCTGGTTCCTGGATCTTGTACCTGTGGATGAAAGTTTCCACAAACGGGAGCCTGATTAGAATAAATTGATTGAAAATTGAGTATATATAGACTAGATTATTAAGTACGTATAAAATTATTTGAATTGAAAAACAAGTGATTTTCTTGTTTTACCAACTCAAACACCTACCAACTCGTAGGTACCTTCCTCAATATTTCATTTTAAGCACATAATATGCAACTAAATACCTATTCAATATTTCACACTAAAACGATTTGTCATACACGATAACAATATTATGCTAAAAGAGTAAAGATACCTACCACCCCTTTTTTTGCAACCCCTTGCCAAAATTGCATTAGTTTTATTAAGAGATTAAAAAATGTTACACCTTTGAACAAGATTAGTGAGTATGTTTTGATCAGTTATGTTATTAAATCTAGCATAACTTGAGAATATAGTCTGACATCTACAGGTTTCCGGTAAACGCAGAAAAGGATCACGTAGTTGTTCTGATTAATCTACTACGGTTACCTTCTGCATATGCAATAGAAACTTTGATGGAAGAAATCCTTTCAAAAATCATTTTTTTCCCCATTTAAATACGCCGGAAGCATGGATTAATTTATGTAGAAAGCATAATAAATTTGAGGTTACAGAAAGAATCTGGGACAAAGCCAGGTCTGACCTTGACTTTGTGTACCCAAAGTCTGGAATATCTGTGAACCCACAATGTCTACCGGAGTATTAAATTTCACGCTTCCCCAAATTAAACCGAACACCCAAGAGAGCAAGAGACCCAAAACCTAGACACCCTTATTTTCCGCCCTCTAATCAAAAGTAATGTAAATATCTTTTTATATTGACTGTCAATTTTTTTCTGAAACTTATTTATATTAATGGCTTTTCCTCGATACAGGTCTTTGTTTTACTAACCTAGTTAGTTACCTTTGATTTTTTATATCAAACTAAATACCTACTGGGTGAATCAAAATTAGGGGACAATTTTGCTATAGGAGCATACACTTTACCTACATTTAAAAGAAAGAGCATGAACGAGTACCTACCTCGTAAAAAGAGCATAACAACAAGAAAAAGCACAGCCAAAATTGAAATTTAGACAAATAGAATTAAAACAATCTGCGAAGAGGATATTCATCGGAATGTACGCATATTTGGTGGAGATGCCAAAATTCCCTTTCCTACATTATGTACATATCTAACTAACATTCGTAATGCAAATTCAAGGATGCTAAGCACAAATTGAAACAAATAAAGAAATGTTGGGATTTATAAAAAATCAAAGCTTCTTTAGGTACCATATCTCAAAATAACATTATCATTTCCATTCAACTCCACCCTATATGAGGTAATTTTTGTTTTGTTTGTTTAGTATTTTTTTGTATAAACAAAATATAAAAGTCCCGTTGTTTCCACCCTTTCCTCAACAATAATTATGCTCTTTCATTATCTCTATTTTTTCCAGTGTTTACATTGAATTTTTGAAACATTCAAATTATATTTGGGTATTTTTACATAACCCATCCACCTTTCCTCATTATCACGTTAGATACACACCTGGTTCCTGGATCTTGTACCTGTGGATGAAAGTTTCCATAAACGGGAGCCTTATTAGAATAAATTGATTGAAAATTGAGTATATATAGACTAGATTATTAAGTATACGTATAAAATTATTTGAATTGAAAAACAAGTGATTTTCTTGTTTTACCAACTCAAACACCTACCAACTCGTAGGTACCTTCCTCAATATTTCATTTTAAGCACATAATATGCAACTAAATACCTATTCAATATTTCACACTAAAACGATTTGTCATACACGATAACAATATTATGCTAAAAGAGTAAAGATACCTACCACCCCTTTTTTTGCAACCCCTTGCCAAAATTGCATTAGTTTTATTAAGAGATTAAAAAATGTTACACCTTTGAACAAGATTAGTGAGTATGTTTTGATTTTCATAATGAAGATGTAAATGTTTGCTTGTAATCCTTTTTGCAGTGAGTGTTTGGGATGATTCAACTTGTCAATCAAATTTTATTGAAGAAGAAATCAACTTCGAAAATTTACATGCATGCGGTGATAATATTGATGGTCAAATAATATCTTTATATGTTTTGATTTTCATAATGAAGATGTAAATGTTTGCTTGTAATCCTTTTTGCAGTGAGTGTTTGGGATGATTCAACTTGTCAATCATATTTTATTGAAGAAGAAATCAACTTCGAAAATTTACATGCATGCGGTGATAATATTGATGGTCAAATAATATCTTTGAAGTTTAAACTTTCCTTAAAACTTGTTGTTATGTATTCATACCCACTTTGAAATTTCTCCCCATTACTAGGAATATTAGAGGAGAGGTCATCTTCGAGAAATAGTTTGTTGCTATCAAAATTCTTCCACCTAGATACCAAAAATATTATAAAAATCCTTTCCTAATATACATAACAGCAAGTCCTCATGTACAGATATTTTTACCCAGTAATTTTTTGGTAATTACCTGTCCACATTTTCGGTAACTTCACAAAATAAAGAATTCGAAATCATTTTCGCTCGACTTATCCGCGGTATGTAATCATTTTGAAGCTATGCTGCAGAGGTATGGCAGCGTTTGACCTCAGTAAATTTGGTCTTCATAAATTATACTAATGGAACTATGTGTCACTCTAGAGGTGGAGATGTAACGATTATCTTAGAAGTCCCAAATTCTAGTAGTTACATATCTAGAAATCCTAAATTTTGAAATCGGTATAAGATGTTATGTAAAGAATAAGAGGGTACAATGGTACATAATGAATAACAAATGACCCAGTCCTGCAAACATCTAATAGAGTAATATTAACTGTATTTCACATTTGGAAACAAAATCACAAATTATGTATTTCTACAAAATAAATTTTTACTAAATAAAGAATCTTGAGGATTCTCCCAATGGTCAACAGAAATTAGACACATGGATGAAACTTAAATAGTTAGTAGATACCTATAAATTGAGTCTGCCCTGAAGAAGGCCAATAATTTGACCATCAGAATCAGATAACAACAGTCTCAATAGGTCGTGAGAAACATTTGTCATTACATAAGACATTCTTGTTCTGGTGAATTTATTTTTGCCAGATGATTTTTGGCGCTGGAGTGGTGTTTGTGTAATGACAGAAATTTAATAATCACAATGATAAGATCAATTATTTTTGTCAGAACCGTTTGAAATTTGAGGGTAGGCACTTGTCATAAAATACCTACACAGCTACAGATACTTTGGCTTTTGTTTAAATATTTTCAAAATTAAGGAAATTTTCGATCTCTAGTTGCGCAAAAATGCTTGTCTATTAGAATAGATATTCAACGCATTAAGAAAGTAAAAATAGGTCATTATGTTTATATCACTAGTGTGCTGATATCACTAGTGCCTAGTTGCATTAGTTTACCTAAGGGACAAAATTCTGCATTTGTATATTCTCAAATGTGATCAAAGAACCTGTGCAAAATAGGCACCTTGAATTAATTTATTTTAATGAAAATTTTAAAAACCAAAACAAAGTAATAATAATAAAAACCTATTATCATGGAAAAAGCTCTTTCCGTTGCTCGATGCTCCCTGTGGTGTCTTCACATAAACATCGGTATTTCTTCCCAAAGGCTGTGAGTAAAGACATTCTACTTTGCCAGATTAGTCTCATAATTTAGCATTTTCTTTTAAAGATCGGATATCTTTTTTTACTCGAATGATTTCATTATCTGTCTCATATTCCGGAGTGTCATTGAAGGGGCACGGTAGGGCTGCTGTGATGGTTTCTGATCCTTTCTTGTCACTGTCAATAACCATATCAACATTACCGCGATGATTATCCTCATGAACATCTTTCAAGTTAACACCTATGTTTATTATAGTTTCGACTTCAATGAGGACTAATGTCGGTTATTGTGGTTCAATGTTCATCAATATTTATTAGTTTCACAATATTAGGTTACCGATTAGAAGTATTTCAATCTGTATATTTATGTGTCTGCCTGACATCACTGCTTATTTTGAGGTGTTCAGACATAAATCTCAAGTGGCAAACAGTTAAACTTGAGAATTTCACGTTTAGACTTTGAGTTATCCAATAATTCTTCCCTTTATTCTGTACCTACCTACTTATTTCATAATATGAGCTCATTTGATACCTGAGAACCGTAGATTTTTTTGGCTATGATGACAATATGTGTCTTTGGAAAAAGAACTCTGATTCTTACTAGCTTTAGTTATGTACAGACTTATTGATAAAAATGTAGCCTAGCAGACGTTTTTTTCCACCTTTTGAAGCCTCTCCCCACAAGCTCAGACAATATTTAAATAGAAACTAGTAAAAAAAAAAATCTCTATTACTCAATAAGAAACCTGTTGAGATGAAAATTCTCTCTGGATAGACCTCGCCATGTATTGTTCAAGTTTTAAGCAGGAAGGAAATACCTGTTCCCAACATACAATATCGGGATAATTATGCAAATCTGGATAATTCAGGGAGAGAATCATTCGCCTGTCCTGTTTTGTTTCAAAGGTTCAGGTAGATACATACCTACTTTAAGTTCTGAGGTAAAAGGTTTTAAGTATGCAAATGAAGTCTTCAGAAAAAAAAGAAGATTTTTTTCTGTTTGTTTGTGCATTTTTTACTAATGGTTTTTTATTAAGATAAAAAACCTGCACACACATAACCAAAGGGTTGTGTTTTTCCTTTCTTCTTCTTTATTACTGGACCATTTTTCCAGGTTGACATAATCGGGATTCTCATAATCACTTTACGGAAGATTCCATAGCTATTCAATACAATTTCCAATATTTCTGAAAATTAAACCGATATTAGTACCTAAATGTGACAAAATTCCCGTTCCTTGCGTTCCTTGAAAATACCCACACCGTGCATCATATTGAAATTTGAGTGAATTGCCTGACTAGGTTTTGATCTTGAAGTAAAAAACAAGATAGTACGTCGAATGTTTTCCTGCAACTGGATTTTCTTTGGGATTGCTCTTCTAGTTTTCCTTCTAATTTTTATTTTTTATACGGATTATCACGAGGTTTGAGTACCAATGAGATGTCTCAGAACTTACCCCTTATTCCTAAAGCCCAAGTCAAGTCTTGGAATTTAGAAGGGTGTACAATTTGTCAAGAAACGACATTTTTTGTGGCATTCCTGTTTCCTACATGTGGCGAGTACAATACAGTTACCTTTGACTCAGGCTTGGCTATATCCGTGTTTATGACATATTTTAGCAACCAGATAGATTTTGTTCTGTGCAGCAGAATGGCAAAATTCGATAGGTCTGAAAATATAAATAAATAGCGGATGTGCCAAATTGCACCACAGTTATAGATTTTTAGTCAGAATCCATGCCTGAGTCTAATCTGACCTGCATGTCCATTCCATCAGGCAATGAGAAATATGAAACACTGAAGAGCACGATTTAATTATGAAAATTAGTTTATTATTATTCCATGTTTATTATTTATCAGGCGAATTTAATTTTATTTTTTTAGTTTTCAAGATAGATGTACATGGCAGATAAGCAACTGGATACAATACAATAATAAAGTGTAAAGGGCACCTTTTATTTACTTTAAAATATTCTAGACCTTGTTAAGATTCCGGAGGTAAAGTGACTTTTCAGTCTTAATCAATCAGTGTAATCCAGTTTTTTTTTTTTTTTTTTTTTTT
>NW_007377444.1:734822-774949 GCF_000475195.1 Diaphorina citri | reverse complement strand
GGTATAATATTTGTTAAGATTATGCGATGAAGATTAAGAATTCTCGACCGTTCAACACATTATCAGATCGGACTCGAATTTATTTTGAATATCAATTATCTCTTCTATTCCTTGTTTGCTGAAATGTTTGATGTTCTTGAGAAACTCTCGCTATGACTAACTGATTAAATAAACCTCGATTTCATGACATTTAGGCTCCGCGGAATATCGTTTAGTACCTATCGACTATCGAACCACATTTTTACAAAACTATTTTCTGTTTGTACTGGGTTTCAAATTCCGAGGATTCCGAAACCTAACACCATTGATCATGTTCATATTGCAAACTAATGTTCGCGCTAATATCTAATATGTAATCACCGTGCGAATAAGGAAAAACCGTAGACAAACATGTGTGTTTATTTACTCAGAGATTAGTAAGTTGTACAACTCGTGTTGTATAACATGTCAGCTCATCAGTTTAAACAGCGTGTGTTTGAACTCTTGACCAACAAATCATAACACTGACCTATTAGTACCTATCGACTATCGAACCACATTTTTACAAAACTATTTTCTGTTTGTACTGGGTTTCAAATTCCGAGGATTCCGAAACCTAATACCATTGATCATGTTCATATTGCAAACTAATGTTCGCGCTAATATGTAATCACCGTGCGAATAAGGAAAAACCGTAGACAAACATGTGTGTTTATTTACTCAGACATTAGTAAGTTGTACAACTCGTGTTGTATAACATGTCAGCTCAACAGTTTAAACAGCGTGTGTTTGAACTCTTGACCAACAAATCATAACACTGACCTGGGTTAAGACTAAATAATAGCTGAGCAACACGAAATCTTTATTAAACGGTTCAGCCGTTTACATTTTCTGCAAATCTAAACTGTCCGATATCTCCTCGACATGGCATTCCTAATCATTTATTTTCTCTTAAATATCATGTTAAAAATTTGTTTCCGTGATGTTTCTTGTACTTTTTGTGGGTTCAATTAATTGGAATATCTAACTAGGTATGACGAGGTAGAAGGTAGGCGGGGTTACATTTCACAAGTTGAGATCTCAAAACACGTTGAAAGCTTGAAATTTTGTTCATTTTGCCAAGTTCTGCGTTGATTTTCGTTTTCATTCTGCTTAGGATTTGAAATTTTGGTTCTACACCTAAGGTTTGACCTACAAATGAACGATCGTTCGGTGTTGCATGTTTGCAGAAATTAAGTTTCCCAGATTCTGAATAATTAAGAATTTGGAGTGAAAATAATAATAAGCAAAATACAGCTGCTGTGTCTGTGTTTTGGTCTGTTGTTATCTGTCTGAAGCTCACAAATCAGGAGCTATCATTATTTAAGTGATTTTACACATTTCCGATAGCCAATGAGCCATACAGATACAGTACAACTCTTGTTTTCTGTCTATGTGTTCACTACAAAATAGATTATTAATGTTACTATGGCTATCATCAAGGCTATGAGGGCGGCCAACCGTGGCCGTGCAAAATATCTCCCGTAAGTATGTAGCTTTAGCGCGGTGGATTTCGGATCCATAGGTTGGTGGTTCAAGCCCAAGTGCTTTTTTTTTCCTCTCTCCCTTGCCGAACAATATTTACTGAAAGCATACCTCACTATGGATTGCCTCCAAGTTTGGGCCTAACGTCGGCGTCGTCTCGTGGTACAGCTTAGAGCAAGGACATGAAAATATCATAGAAAACTTGCAACCTACAAAGTACAAACCACAACGTACAAAGAACCTAAAAACCAACTGGATAGTTTTTAATGACAGAAAATGTTAATTAGTTGGATCAACCATGTCTCGTAACTCGTAACACATGAAAAGTACCTTCCAAGAAGAGATAAAGCGAAATGAGGAAAATGATTTTTCAAGGTTCAATCAATTTGATACCAACTACCAACCTAAAATTAAACAATTTTTCGGACCCATATTTTCCTCAACTACTAATTTGTTGTAATTATGAAATTATCTTGGAAAATTCACCTGATTAGAATGAAAACAAATTTCTAGAGTAAGTATAGGGCTTTTTTTTTCCTCTCTCCCTTGCCGAACAATATTTACTGAAAGCATACCTCACTATGGATTGCCTCCAAGTTTGGGCCTAACGTCGCCGTCGTCTCGTGGTACAGCTTAGAGCAAGGACATGAAAATATCATAGAAAACTTGCAACCTACAAACCACAACGTACAAAGAACCTAAAAACCAACTGGATAGTTTTTAATGACAGAAAATGTTAATTAGTTGACCTACATGTGAAAATCAAAATCTAGGGAGATGGCACGTCCATAGCTCTGACTATAACTAAGCCACATCAATTACTCATTACCTGTAATATGTACGTATCTGCTAATTCCTTTCATCTACTCTTAATAGACAATTTATTTTAATAAAATAATTATAATGCTCACAATAAAGTTATAATTAACTTTCCTGATTCTTGTTAAGCGATTAGGATTCTAATTAGTTACTCTTAGGTAGCCTAGGTACTGGTACTTTATGTACTGTGATTCTGTCGACCTTTACTTTTAGTCAACAGCAATGTAGCAATGTAGTATGTAGTAGGTAGGTACACACGGGTACTTAGGTATATCTTTGGAGAGGTATTTAAAAACTTCCAAGTTTATAGGGTGTTGTGTGAAGACCTTTCATGTGAATTTTGGTGTTCATACCAATATGTATTTGGAATCGGGTTGGATTTTCTAAATTCCAGGAGATTATAAAGTAGATAATTAATTTACCTGTATGGCAGATACTAAATACCTTCATAGGTAAATTATCTTTATTTTCCTCATCAGTATTGCTCAGCCTCATAGATACATTGATGTCTATCATGGGCAGAGAAGTTCAGAATATGGCACTAAAAACATGGCACTTATTTTGGGAAAATATGGCATTTATTTGTTCAAAACATGGCGAAATAAGCAGATTTTTCAAGAATCAGAGGCAACTATTTTACATTTTTCCTTGGAACTTAAAACAAAAATTGAATTTTCAACCTTTTTAAATACTTTTTCGCTATTTTGACTTCAGATTTGGATTTTTGATTATTTTTTAAATAGGAATCGACCTTTCATGCTAAATGTTTTCCCAAATGCATAACCACTATTTAAGCACGGTTCTTTTTTCTTTTTGCAATTTTTTTTCTTCGTTCTTAAAGTTTTATATTTTTCCCAAAAATGCTTAAAGTAAGCAAAAAAAGTAAGTCTTTTTATGGCATTTTTCCAAATTTTGCTAAAATATGGCAAAATAGTATGGCGCCATGGCAATATGGCATTTGAACTTCCTTGATCATGAGAGAACCTTGATTACTTCCTAAAGGTATCTTTTAGTATCTTACCTATGAATAGTTAAATAGTCAACTCTGTAATCTATTCATAGAGTTAACATGATTGCGATATTGAATCTAGGATCTAGGACCCAGCACAAAGTAGGTAACTACCATAACCCATACCCCATTAGTTTTTATTGCCTACGATTAACTCTCATTCACAACATTGTGGAATACAAGATTTCAAACTATGCAAGAATCCAAGTTTTGGAGGAAAAAGGTGGATAGAGGTACCTAATAATATTGGAAAAGATTATTCCAATGTTAAATATAAGTATACAGCACTTATCGGTTTAATCATGCCTACCAACCTATAATTAACATTCAAAATAAATACTACTCCGGCCTGGATTCAAAATACACATGATCGCATGTAACCTGAGAGCATATTGCGTATCTTAAGAGTAGATAGATTTTGTTCTGTGCTTTTTTTTTTTTTTTTTTTACTTTTTTTCACAGTGAGAATTTGTTTTAAAACACGCATGATGTATGTACTTTTTTTTTGTCTTTGTAAGTTTTTTTTGTTCCTAACGAACTTTTTTCTCTGTACATAAAAAAAGTTTTAAATTTTGAATATTGAATTATCACGTGTAAAGAGAGACAGATTTCCAGTCGTTTTTCTTTGCATGCACCATGATAGAGAACCGTTTTGAAACATCATTAACCTAGGTAACCTAAGCTAGGTTGAATTCAGATTTCAGAATTTCACAGAGCATTTCAAATTGGCCTTTTGATTCGTTTTCGTCGCATTCATCTAATAGTAGCTAATACCTCATCTTGTACTACCCTGTATTTAAATAGCTACCTAAAAGCTTAAAGCTAAAGCTATGTCAAGTAGGTATCTATACTTAATTAACGTACCTATCAAAATTAATATTAAAAAAATAGGTAGGCACCTACTTTTGATAGTAAGATAATAAGAAGCTCAAACTAATGTTTACAAGGTACAAATGAGATTTATGTGAAAGCTGGGCGGTCTACGTGATGGAATTGATGGATGCTTGTATGAATCTTGTGATTAGTTGAACATTAAAATACTGTGTATTGTGTGAGTGTGTGAATATTTTTTGTCCAACCTCCGTACAACATATTAACAGTCTTAAGTAACACCATTTGATATCTTGGGAGTTCTGCGATCAAATGAAGTTTTTCGCCAATGGCAATATCCCTGGTTTTATAAGAATGGGGGTCAACTGGTCTGTTTCTTGAGAGGACAACACTTTTGTTTCATCAAAATGTTCTATCAATTCCTCCTTATTGCCCTACCTTTTAAACTTGGGACACCCTTTAAAGTTTTATTGCCGATATCAATTAACATTTCAACTTTAGTATCAGTAGGTACAAACAAATCTAGGACCAAATTTTATATTAATTTAAATGGTTTAATTCATGGTCAACTAATGTTAGGCAGGTACTTGTCAGAAGTTGTCAAGGCTGCGGAAAATATTTTAAAACTAACATACCTAGGTGTAGGGTATAATATTTGTTAAGATTATGCGATGAAGATTATACTTGGTATGATATGGGCAGAGACTTGGAACTTTATTGCTCACCGCAACTAAACACCTTTCATGCATCTTCAGAAAAATGAAGACATAACTAGGATCCAGTGGTGTGCCTCAAGGGAAAGTCTGGACTCATGTGCCTAAACTGTGGGATTATTACAGGATCTTGGTAAATTGTCATTGCTTGAATCTTAGGCAACAGTTCAAACGACAAATAGCTTTTCAATTTTAATGTCTCTTTAAATTCATAAAATAGTAGAAAGAGAATAACGGAAAACCTTGACTTCTGTGAATTTTTTGGGAGCTAAATTATTGAAATTGCCTTTTTGGTTCCGGGGGCATCTTCATTGACACTTGGATGTCATGTGATAAGTGACAAGACAAATACGTCTCAATTTATCAACATTGTTTACAGTTATTACACAGTGCATACTGATTTCCTACGCGTCTCTTAGCCAGAAGACGTACAAAAATCAGTTAAAAATTATTTCTTAAAGTGTAAAATTAATCATGGGGGTAGGAACTAGTGTCTGTGGGCCCTGGGGCCTCAGAGCAACCTGAACAACAATTCCCACAAGAAACAAAAGCCTGAAAGAGACAAATCCATTAATAAAAAAAGAAGAAAAAAATCTTCAAAGACAAAAAAGAGTTAGATGTGTTTTTCATAGAGGATATTTAAATAAGCCGAAATATGCAAAACAACATCAACCCCTGACATCATTTCTTAAGCCTTTTACTTTACCCCAGAATATTATTTTTTATAAACACCTTCATGGTAAGTTATTCAGGAGAAAAAAGAAGACCCCTGGGGGGCTAAAGGGGTCGCTCTTCTGCTTTTTTTCTCAACCAATTCGTCATGCAAAACTCGAATGTTTGGTAATTGTTTTATGATAGAAATCATTACAATATATTTACATAAGATAGCGCTATCAGCTCTCAGTCTTTCTCCACCCTTCGCGCTTTTCTTTCGTTAATTTCATCACAAAATCTTGCATGCGTAAAAAAAAATCCTTCTACTTATTTCTATCTTACACACATTTTTGTATTCTTTGTGAATTTAAATATTTGGGGAGCAGTGTTGTGTGTAAGGAATTAATGTTGGGAAGGAAAAAGGAGACTAGAATTTTATGACCTCTCTCCTTTTCTCTTGTTCAGTCAGAGTCCCTTTCTATGATCCATATGTGTAATTCGATAAGTACCTATAATAAATATATAACTAATTAATGACCCCATCCTAGATTACAGGCAAAATAAAATATTAGATGTATCCAGTCCTGTTGACAAATATCTCTCACAAGAATTTGCTACTGTTCTACGTCCTACACTGCTTCTTAGGTTCTGCCAATTTCTTCTTTCTTTTCCCCTGTCTTCTATTCTTTTTTCAATCTCCTTTGTGTTACATAGTTTTCCATTGACACATATTTTCCCTCTGGCATCATCATCCACACATTTTTCGCGTTCCAATTTTTCATCTCTAAATTATTCAAAGATATTTTTTTCCTTGTGAAAAAAAAAAGAGAAAAAAAGAGATAGAGAGAGAAAAGAATGCCTCTGAGGTGTTTGTAAAGAAATTGTATTTCATAGAAGAAAAAACCCCATTTACTTACGCTCCATTTGGCATGTCTAATAATTTGGATTTAATTAGAATAAGAATACCGCACGATGATGTGTATTACCGCATGGCAATCCTCTCTAATAATTGCTGCTGGTGTTATCCGCAGTAGCTTTTGTTATGCTAACGTGTCCGACCACATTAAATCTAATAGTCTTGAGAAAAGTTAAATCAGCCGTAAGAAAGATTCGTTGAATTTGTGACAGAAAAATTGATCTATTCAATCAATGTCGGTGTACAAGAAATAAGAACCAAGTATGTATGTAGGTTCATGGACATGGACCTAACTGTCACCAAAAGCCTGTTAGACTTGGATCTACCTAATAATAGAATTAGATTTTATGATCTTCTTTCTTTAAGTGGCACGGGTCTATGAAGTTTTCTATATCTAGGCTCAGAGTACCTCAATTAAAAAGTCTATTAAATTCCACCGGGGTTCGAACCCTTCGTCCATCTGCTACCAAGACGATCAGGTGAAAATAACTGACCAACTCGAGAAAATGTTTTGCTCGGGGATAAAAAGAGAACGCAAAAAGAACAAACGGCGAATGAAAAAAAAGTCTAAATGAGTGAAGAGCTGGAAGGAACATTTCCACATGGGACAAGACAGAGAAGGAAGATAGGGGGAAGTGAAAGAGGATGAGGCAGAATAGGGAGAGGAAGAGAGAGGGAAAGGGGAGGGAGGCATTTTAGGATGGGGGTGGACGCTGTAAAAAAAAAATATATATAAAAAAAATCAATAAGTGCTGTAAAAAAATGGGGTGCATAGGATAAAGAGTTGGGGTGAGCTTTTTTTTTCCTCTCTCCCTTGCCGAACAATATTTACTGAAAGCATACCTCACTATGGATTGCCTCCAAGTTTGGGCCTAACGTCGGCGTCGTCTCGTGGTACAGCTTAGAGCAAGGACATGAAAATATCATAGAAAACTTGCAACCTACAAAGTACAAACCACAACGTACAAAGAACCTAAAAACCAACTGGATAGTTTTTAATGACAGAAAATGTTAATTAGTTGGATCAACCATGTCTCGTAACTCGTAACACATGAAAAGTACCTTCCAAGAAGAGATAAAGCGAAATGAGGAAAATGATTTTTCAAGGTTCAATCAATTTGATACCAACTACCAACCTAAAATTAAACAATTTTTCGGACCGATATTTTCCTCAACTACCTACTAATTTGTTCTAATTATGAAATTATCTAGGAAAATTCACCTGATTAGAATGAAAACGAATTTCTAGAGTAAGTATAGACACCTACTTTCATACCTGCAATCCGATAAAGTTCGCTACCGATGACTATTGGGCAGCGGATTTTTTATTTAATACGGCCGTGATAGACGCATGCCCAAATTCAAAATGCCTTTAATTTTTAGACATTTCTACAACTTTTTTTTTTTGTATATAATAATGCTCGGGGAAAAAATTCCCAACCACTCTTTTATCCGAGGGACATGCAACAGCATTATGCATTTGATGTGTTTATTAAAGCTATCACAGAGTACAGTATTATTTAGTAGACCTGTTAGAAAGTACTTCTGTTGGAAGTTTGAAGTATGTTCTTCACAAAACATCACTTTAGTCGGGCCTAGTTTTGCCTGTTCGTCTGGAAGCACTAGCATTTCATGCAAGTATAGCTATGTAGACTTTGGGCTCTATGTTAGAGATCAACTCAGAGAAAGAATGGAGGAAGAGGTTTGTGTAAATAAATATCCGGATCTAAAGTATTAGCAGATCAAACAAATAGCTGATTATACATGGTTATGGAATAGAACCTTGATATGCTGAGAGATGGAATCCAAGAACCTACTAGCATGTCCATTCCATCAGGCAATGAGAAATATGAAACACTGAAGAGCACGATTTAATTATGAAAATTAGTTTATTATTATTCCATGTTTATTATTTATCAGGCGAATTTAATTTTATTTTTTTAGTTTTCAAGATAGATGTACATGGCAGATAAGCAACTGGATACAATACAATAATAAAGTGTAAAGGGCACCTTTTATTTACTTTAAAATATTCTAGACCTTGTTAAGATTCCGGAGGTAGAACCTACTATAATGGTAGTAACAATTTCTCTTGTTTAATTGTAGATACGTAGGGATATCCTTTTCTATGATAAGATGGGAAAACAAATGTCATCCTAACATTCTTTACACATGCGAGACCAAGTGAGGTATCGCAATTTGCCATGCACACAATTTCTGTGATTTATCATAGCCATTCCTGACTTCCTTACATCTCAATTATCTCATGATCGATCTGTCTTCAAATCATTAATAACGCATTCAAATATCTCGATGACAAGCAAAGCAAAATCATCACGCGAAACAACTAGAAAGAAAGGGACCCTGAGGTGAAACTGTGATGTTCCAACGTGCGAAGAAGATTTCGTTTAACAACTTCACACGTTGGACCTCCCTTGGTGGCGTAGTGGTTAAGGCGATCGCTTGGTAAACAGGCAGGTTCAATCCCAACCGAGGCATGTAATTTCATCTTCATGTATTTGAGAATTGGATCAAGAGCTTTAAGGGTTAGGTGGTAGAGAAAGCCTCTGGCGTTAACCTCGCTACTCGCTAATGGTTCCTTTTTACTTAAGAGTCCATTATTATTAAAATCCGATTTCCATCGTTGGGAAAGGCTCAAGATAATGTATCCAAGTTCATCACACCAACTTCTATAAAAATAGTTATTCAATAACTATAAAGCTATAGGAACATTCGCACCAATTTTTGATATTATTACCTTGGAAAACCATTCATTTCTTGTGTGTGTGGGCCAAATTTTAATGGCCAATAAGAATTTGAGAACCTCGAACCGAAATGCAGATCATTAGGAGTCATAAAATCCAATTCAAATGGTGTACATTAATGGCGAAATTAAAATATTAGGAACATTTGTTTTAATGACCCAACTCACCAATAGGTTGGCCATGGAGCAGGGGCTTCTCCAAAAAGTATATCTTCTAAACTACTTGTTCTTTGAGGACAGAATTTCATTTTAAGTACCTATAAAAATAATGGTTTATTATTCAATAATGGTACCATTAGCTATCGACAAAATAAAATAGAATTAATTACAAATGATCTTACAATCATAGCAGATAGCTTGCTCCAAGAAGCAAGCAAGTTACATAAAATAAAGTCTTAATACTGCTTTTATCATGTACAATTTCAGGTAGGTTAACTTCAAACATACTTACGGACAGAATTTCATTTTAAGTACCTATAAAAATAATGGTTTATTATTCAATAATGGTACCATTAGCTATCGACAAAATAAAATAGAATGAATTACAAAGGATCTTACAATCATAGCAGAGTGCTTGCTCCAAGAAGCAAGCAAGTTACATAAAATAAGGTCTTAATACTGTTTTTATCATGTGCAATTTCAGGTAGGTTAACTTCAAACATAATAAGTAGAAACATATGAAACAACATACCTGGCAATATTTGGTAGTGAGTGTTTGCATGATCTCAACGATTAGTATCTGAATCAACTTTTGATGAACTGCAAACTTTTGAAGCACAATACATCTTTCGGATATTATTTTAATAACACTAATTTGAGATAACATTGCTGCAAATGCCCATAGGGGACAATACATTCAGTGTTATTATTATAATATTTTTATTTCTCACTCGAAACCTTAACATACATATTTGAAAATAAATACACCAACCTGCCTAACAAAATATGGACAAGATTAAGGTTCTTTTGGACACAGTATTCTGTCTATTCCCCCAACTTTTATTCCAAAACATGCAAAATGTAAACGTATAATCATCTAGCTGCATGACATCTTACTCGAATCAAATTCGGAGTTTTTAATTAAATTTTTATATTAACACGTCATCTTGACTGACATGTCAGTAAGATTTTCGGATTTGGAAACAAGACAGTTGAAACTTGACAGGATAGTTATTAAATTATCTTTAGCCACATCGTTATCAGTTCTATTGGCAAACAAACAAAACTTTCAAAAACTTCATTTCAATATCTCAATTAGGTAAATTATAGCCTTTTTTATAGGTACTTATAAAAAAGGAGATAAAAAAATAAAGGTAACAGTTAGGTTAGCTAAAAAAAAAATAAAGTAGGTACCTACCTGATAGGTACATACGTCTGGTAGACGAAGAGTAAACCAGGAGTAGCACTAAATTTGGGGTGAGGTGAAAAGTAATGAGTTACATTCAACTATTTATCCAGATTGAATGTTGAAATGTTACTGATGAGTTAAAAGACCTATAATAAGATTAATAAGCTTCGTTTCTGCTTGGGCGAAATATTAGATCAAATATCGCACTCATTTAAAACAAATTATTATACAAAGAGTTCATCGGATTCTGTATTCTATTAAGAGCTATGAATCTCTTGATCATCTCTAATATCAGATATCAGTAGGTCTGTGGGTGTCATTATGATTAATCCTATCCAGAATGCCCACAGGCTGTAGAGAACATTCATCATAACTTGTGTACCCAACTTAAATAAACCTTTCATCGGGTCTAAAAAAAATCATATACCTTAATGCAGGAATAAAAAATCTGATTATATTTGTCTGGTAGGTTGGTTGTCTGTCTATCCAAACAGTAATTAATGGATATTCTATCGAATTTATAGGCTTAAAAATATCACAACATCTTGGACGATTCTTAATAATGTTCCCAGTATACTAAGTTCGTGTTTTTTATTCGTTTACTCATTCAAGTTGTTCACAAGTAGGTATTTAATTATAATTATATGCCTACATTGCCTACCCGTGTTTAAGTATGTGCATACATGGCTCGTGTTTGCATAGAGGGTATCTATCTTGTATTACACGACATTGGCCCTAGTTGAGCTTCTTGTAGTTGTATTCAAGGTACTTACGGGTTGTAAGATGGAACAGTAGATCTAAATATATTTAGAATATATTCATGATATCTATAGTCTATTGGCCTTCTGAAGAATGTTGTGCGTAAAAACTGAAAGACGCGTGCAAAATATTAGCCCAGTTCTTTCGGCCTCTAGTTATTTTGTCAAATATTTCTTTGAAAAAGTATATTGGGTTTGTTAAGTAGGTAGGTGATTTTAGATTTTGGTTGTGTATTTTACACTAGTAGATAATGATAATACGTATAATTACTATCATTAGTTGATATTATACCTACATATAACAAACTCTCAAATAGGGTATCAATATCAGGTGGCTTTAACAAGCTCATTAGGTAGTGAGTAGTGATATTTGGTTCGAATTTTTGGAATTTCTGAAAGATTCTCGTGTTTTATCTCCCGTTTTGGCTATGTAGGTAGCAGGAAACTCTGCTAGAGTATTACCTATTCCATTATACCTACTTCTCTGTAGATCCTTTTTGCCAAATTGAATTATAGGGCACCAAGTCCGCGAAAAAAAGTGATTTTCAGAAAATGGCTTTGAAACTTTTCAATGTTCCCGAGATCCCAAGTATGTACTTTCTGCAGTCTGTGGCATATTGAAATGGACCTAATCACTTCGTTTATACTATTGCTATTCGTCTGTTGGGTTCTATTTTACCGTTGAATATTCAGAGTTACGATATTCTGTGGAATGAGTATTTTTGGGAGATTTCATACGAAATTCAAATCATATGGGCGGCACTTTGGAACGAGGTCAACCTGTGTATTTTACGAAGTTAACTCTATCAGTCAATGTATACCTAATAAGTACACAAAATTTGGATAATCAGTGTCGTGGATGAAAAGAAGGAATACTTACATGACAGTTGACTGCGTTGACAATGCTGGCATCAGAAGACCTTCAAATGGCAACCTCATTTGATCCAAACAGCTCCAATCCGAAAGCCTGAAAAAACATAATTAAGTAGACAGTAAGCTTTAGAGTTCATTAAATTGTGGCAATCATTAAATACATATTGAGACATTTTGACTATAATATAGTATATGTATGTGAATATATTTTACTTTCGATGAATCCGGCACTGACATTTGGTCTTTGGACAGAGATAAAGATAACGAGACTGAATAGACCCGGTTCCTAATTAACGAATAAATCCAATATAGAGGTACCTCAATAAGATAATATGTACCTCGAATATCTTGGAGTTCTCCTCCTCTCTTTCCAATCAGAGAGAGAGAGAGAGAGAGAGAGAGAGAGAGAGAGAGAGATCTCCGAAATCAACTTTCTGCTATGGGTGAAGCTTTAATAATTGAATATGGGACTGGGACATCGTTTGGGTAAAATATTGATCGCTAAAGCTTCCTGAGATGTTTTTCTTTGAAAAAGATGGGCAGTATTGGGCAGGCATAATGGCATATAATGTCACCTCAACTTTGCTGAGCATTGAAGACGCATCAGTTAAACTTTTAGATACCTACCCTAATGGACTTTGATTAGCATCAGCGCCAATGCAGCAATCTTCACATACGCCAGGAGCTCGTGAATTAATTATTTTTTAGCAAAGCGCAGTTGCAGCACTATAGTGTCAAAGTAATAACACGACAGCTAAGTGTAAGGTAGTGGACCAAAATAACGAATAGTCTTCGTATAAGCTTAACCCAACTTTTAGGGCTATTTGCCCCCCACTCCTAAGCCTCAGAGTGGGCTTTATACGACGGATGGTCTTACTAACGAGTAAACTTCATACCTAGTTTTTTCGTAATACGTTACATTTTCTTGTGTTCAACTTTTTCTCTACAAGATTAAATAAATATTCTATAATTAAATTTAGTGATAAATTTTATATAAACCTTTTCGGTCTTTTCATTTTTCCCCCCTTCAAGAAAGATGAAAATTGAATGAACTTCAATACCTACCATATACTGATTTATGAATGGAAGTGTTTTTAATTTACAGTACACCAAGTAGGTATACCATATTTATGCCCTTAATATCTGTGTCAGGGACACATGTTTTTACATGGACACCCTACTTCGCGTTTTTCATTCCGCGCGCAGAAAAATAGTCGTAGTACGTTCGTCAGTTTTTTCTGTGCTCGGAGTGATTAGTGTGGAATCACTGAGAGAACAAAGTGTGTTTGTGCTCTAACCGATTGTGGACAAAGTGAAGATCAGTACTTCAGTAGTGAAACATATAAATATTGTTGTGAATACCTAATTAAATAACCAAAGGCCAGATTAAACTTCAGAACATTCAACTTTTATTTTAGAAAGACACAACTCCAATTACACAAAAAATCAAAACGCAATTATGACGCACAGTCACACACAAAGAACAAGCGGCTATCTCCGCCATCTTCAAAATTATAATCAAAACAAGAAATGAAAAAACCTCCTCCGTACGGTGCTGCGCTCTGCGGCAATATTCGATACTTTTTAGCATAGATAACTCTACAAATATGAGAATATTATTGAAAACTTGGTTCAAATTAATTGTTTCGTTTTGGTTTGTACGGGCTAGGTGTGTTATCATTATCACCTATAATCAGTGGCGTAGCGTGGTCTAAAGTCAAGTGTAAGGCGTGTAGGGCACTAATTTCCATCACCATGCACATTACTACATAAGTCATGCACATGCTTCTTCATAAATATTTAAAGTCAATATTTAAGGGTATTTGAGTAAATTTTGAGTGTATGGCCGCCATACACGCCCTATATGGACACTCCGCCACTGCCTATAATATTTATTATAGTTTTTTCGTAATACGTTACATTTTCTTGTGTTCAACTTTTTCTCTACAAGATTAAATAAATATTCTATAATTAAATTTAGTGATAAATTTTATATAAAACCTTTTCGGTCTTTTCATTTTTCCCCCTTCAAGAAAGATGAAAACTTCAATACCTACCATACTGATTTATGAATGGAAGTGTTTTTAATTTACAGTACACCAAGTAGGTATACCATATTTATGCCCTTAATATCTGTGTCAGGGACACATGTTTTTACATGGACACCCTACTTCGCGTTTTTCATTCCGCGCGCAGAAAAATAGTCGTAGTACGTTCGTCAGTTGGAGGAGCGCCACTTCAAGAAGAAATACCTGCACTCCTCTTCTTCATCCTCGGGAGGGAGTGCCACGTCTAAGGACAAGTTCAGACCGAAGGGCAAGTCCTGGGATTGGAACCGAGTTAGCCTGGAGGGAGAGTCGTGGTGAATAGGAGAATAGAAACCAGTAGGAGGTGTGTTAAGATAACTGAGCTTATCGTGGACTTCTTATATCTTGGAGCAAACATCTTGGGGACCTTATCATCGACGGGGCAATACTCTTGCATTAGAAAGAAACATGCTACCTTGTCTTCACAGTTCACATATGTAAGGACAAGTTCAGACCGAAGGGCAAGTCCTGGGATTGGAACCGAGTTAGCCTGGAGGGAGAGTCGTGGTGAATAGGAGAATAGAAATATCTTGGAGCAAACATCTTGGGGACCTTATCATCGACGGGGCAATACTCTTGCATTGCAAAGAAACATGCTACCTTGTCTTCACAGTTCACATATGTACTGTACCTATAACATGTTTAGGGTATAATCAGTGCGGTAAGTGGAATTCTAAATCATAGTATGGGGTTCGAATATCGTCATAGCAAAGATACAATAGCCCGTCCACTATACCTTTTTTACTTTCCTTTTTATTACTATCGTAATAATAAAGGAAGGACGGGCTAAAAATGGATGACTTCGCTTAATAGCAGTGATGGTAAATTATGCCCTCAATTCTCCAAATCTTCATGCATGTAAACAGATTCCAAGTTTACAAACAGATCTACAATACCTATTACCTATGTCCCAATCAGGATTAGGAAAAATGTATTTAAAAACAAGCGAGACATTCAATTACCTAATAATAACACTGTACAGTAAACAGTAACGTATACATACACGTTAGGATTACGTATATATATATCATTCTAAACGGGGACACGGTCAACACATTGTATCGCACAAAGTAAAATGGGCTGCTAATGCTAAGGATAAAGTTCGTCCCGCGCGGAATCCAACCCGCGACCTAGCGGTTACACGGCAGGCACACTACCTTCCAAGCTATCAGACCCATAGCCTAAAGTAGTATGTACGAGTGGAAACATACTTCGATTTTACCAATGAGCTAGTTTTTATCTGAGGGCCAAGCTCATGAGTTCACATATGTACTGTACCTATAACAAGTATGTCCTCATGTAGGTACTAACTATACCTATAACGTTCTTCTAAGTGTTGGAATCTAAGACCACCGCATAGTGTCCAGTAGAGGATTTTAGTACTTGATAAATAACTTGTTTATCATTCATCATATTCATATGTGCAAGTGGTTTATTAGAATTTGTATCGATTCAAGTTTTCAATTCAATTGATACGAATCCTAATAAGAAAGAATCGCATAAGAACAAGAAAATGTTACGATAATTCATGATTCATGAGCTTGGCCCTCAGATAAAAACTAGCTCATTGGTAAAATCGAAGTATGTTTCCACTCGTACATACTACTTTAGGCTATGGGTCTGATAGCTTGGAGGGTAGTGTGCCTGCCGTGTAACCGCTAGGTCGCGGGTTGGATTCCGCGCGGGACGAACTTTATCCTTAGCATTAGCAGCCCATTTTACTTTGTGCGATATAATGTGTTGACCGTGTCCCCGTTTAGAATGATATACGTAATCCTAACGTGTATGTATACGTTACTGTTTACTGTACAGTGTTATTATTAGGTAATTGAATGTCTCGCTTGTTTTTAAACGCAAAGAGTTCCTATTGCTCAATAAGGTCAAATCTGCACTCTAATGGTACAAAGTAAAATTCGTTCTGTCAGTGCGATTAACTTTCCAAAGTTTTAAAATTGTTCAGTTTTCTTTTTTTCTATTCCTTTTAAACCAATGCAATGCAATGCAATGCAAAATTTAAAATAACTTAGTGAATTTTACAAAGACTGAATTATTTGGAATTTTTGAAACTTAATCTTAAGTGTATAGTAAAATCGTGTAAAGAGTAGACCTGATTGTCTTGTAAAGAGGGAATTTGCAGGTATTTTCAATATTTTTTCGCATATATTTCTACAGAAATATTGTCTTTGTGAATTAAGTACATAAATATGTATATTTAAAGATTTTGGGAGATGTTTTGTTAGATTGGTAAGTCCAATGTTTTCAATAATCTTCGATATGCCAAGCAAATATCCCTCCTTACTGCTTAGGTCTGCTCTTATCGATTCATGTCAATTATTAAATTTAATCCTACCTAAATATTTGTTAACTCTATCCTTGTTAGAACTGTAGTCTATAATGAATAATACATTATTATGAATCGTAGATAGTTGTAAACCAATCTGAGGATTGAAAACATAGATAGAGATGGATAGATGATCTTTAATATTTGAAGAAAAAAACAGTAGCTATTGCGAGAGCGTTGGTTAAAAATCAATTATTTTCAAGTGGGGGAAAACATTAATGTTTGCTTATGGTCTTATGAATAATAGAGCTGCTTTGGTTATTTTGTCAAAGAAATACACTTAGAGCAAGTTTCATATGAACTAAATTCAAATTTATTTCTGTTGATTATTGATTTCAGAGAGCATTGAGGAATCGTAAAATATAAGACTAATAAACACCTAAACTGATTAAATTATTCTATAAATAAATCTTTTTTTCCAATATTTCATTAGAATAGTTACAAAATAAGACAAACCAAGGTAAAAATTATTAGCTAAATTTTATTGTTTCTAAATCTGATTATTTAATCTAAGTTTGTTCATACCTATCCCTACCACAATACCTTCTATTTAATATTTATTATAACATTATTGTAAGTACTATTCTAGTTAATCTTGGTCGAAATTAAGTCACTTATCTTTCTGTCAGATTAGTGCAACTAATAATAAAATTAATTATTATTGAAGATTTCCTAATATTTCATCTTCGTTTTCAAAAAATTAAACCCATAATTTTTAGATGAAGAAACACAATTTCAGCAGTTCTAAAATTTCAAGAATATTTCATCTTCGTTTTCAAAAAATTAAACCCATAATTTTTAGATGAAGAAACACAATTTCAGCAGTTCTAAAATTTCAAGTTTTTTCCTCTCTTAACACCACTTCAAGATATAAAACTCAATTAATGTTGATATGCGTTTTGTTCCCTTAAAACTTATCTACTGTGTAAATTGGAATATTTATTTTTCAAGTTTAGATATATTATTTCTAGTTACATAAGGAAATTTTAGTGTGAATTTTATCTGACTTATTGTCGTCTCTTAGGGCAAATTGGAGAAGGGAAGGGAAGAGGTAGAAAAGTATTGAAGTAAATCTGTGTAATGACAACATTAAAAGGAAAGGAAAAAAAGGTTAGATGAATTCACATTATTTTCAAGTACAAATTATTTCCTCCTAATTAAAATTAATGTCCTATAATGGTATTTATTTATTCGTAAATGTAGAGTTTTTGATAGATTTTAGACTTGGAAAATTCATTCAACAAATTGGAAACATTTTCAAAGACAACACACTTCGCTATTGATTCAAAGCCATGGGTTCGATTTTCGAGTGGGTCAAATTTTTGAATGGTTCTCTTAAGATCTGTCTCACATTGCTCTTCATTTTCTAAAATTGTTTTTGTTAAACTTGAAAGTATCATAAGAAAATATAATCCTCTACGGACTTAAACATAGAACTAGTACTTTTCTGAGTTATTTTATTCCGTTTTGTCTTGAATATAGTTTTATCAGTTTGTAGCATTTTCCCTCTGCGAGGTTCTTGTTTAGATAGATATAAATAAAACCACTTGTAACATAATTTACTGTCCTGTACTATAACTCTTGTGTTTCTATACAGTGTACATTTCCTTTCTTAGGTTTTTTTGTTATTTTTATTTATCTTGTGGCTACACTGCCTTTTTTTAAGTTAGGTATTTTATTATTTTGTAATTTTAATTTTTTACAACTAAAAAAAATGCCTTTAAAAAAATAATGGTATTAATTTTCAAATAAAAAGATATACACGGATAAGTTACGGATGCTTTAGATTTTTCTCTTCTTAACATCTTTCTTATTAGTCTTTGCTATTTAGATTTAAGTTTACTGATCTCAGAGTACTGACCTTAGAGTCCTTAGACGGAAAGTAAGTAAGAGTACACTGACATGAGAAGACTGAAGTATACATTACATTAGTAACATTTACAGAAATGAATGTCTTTAGATGTTGTAGCTAGGCTTCCACACCTGACGACAGACCAGAGTCATGTAGGGAGTACCTAAAAGACTGGACAAACGAGCAAAATTTAAATCGACTACAAGTTGTTTAATAAAATCGTGACAAAATAGATAGTGAAAAAAACTTACTAATTTATTATTGATGTGTTTGTGCTTAATTTCAGTGTTCTGTATATTTCTGCTTCTACTTACCTGTTGCTGTGAAAGATGCATGCAAACTCATGATAAAGTACCTAAAAGACTGGACAAACGAGCAAAATTTAAATCGACTACAAGTTGTTTAATAAAATCGTGACAAAATAGATAGTGAAAAAAAATAATAATTTATTATTATACTGCTCAACGTGAGAACGAAGACTACAGTACGTAATGCAACAAAACTTGACAGCCACCAGACTCGAACCCCGGACTTGTGACTCAAGTTGCATGGTAGTCACCATAATTCCAGGAGCAGAATTAATTTCTCATTCACCCCGGACAGATTTTGCTTTAAACTCCCTCCATTGTAGAATGTTAACCCATTAGGTTGACTACAGTACGTAATGCAACAAAACTTGACAGCCACCAGACTCGAACCCCGGACTTGTGACTCAAGTTGCATGGTAGTCACCATAATCCCAGGAGCAGAATTAATTTCTCATTCACCCCGGACAGATTTTGCTTTAAACTCCCTCCATTGTAGAATCTTAACCCATTAGGTCCGTATCATTTTGCACGTCAAGTTTTTTAGTTCTTTTTCTTCCCCTCTCCTCCGCTTTTGTAGGCAAACCCCCCTTGTTCAATGGTTGCCATACTAGTGCCCTTATGCTGGCAGCTAATAAACACCTGTCCACTTGTTATGGGTTACGATAGCACTAGAGTCCCAATCCCCTCCCCCTCTCCCCTGTATTTCAGGTAAGGATTGACTCTTTCCAATTTTTCATACTAAAATGTCAAAGGGAATCGGCAAGAAGGTGCCACCGGGCCGTGGTTGCGTCGACCAAACCCTCACGTCTCTAAGCACAGCTACTGCACTGCCTGTGAGCGAACTACACACCGAGCTAGAGATACCACCTACCCCTGCCGAGACTCCGTACTCACTGCAGATGCTGTTGGACATCCTGCGCAACCAATATCTGGCCATGATTGAGCGACTCAAGAGCGAGAAGTACAAGAAGGAGGTCGAAGATCAGATTGAAATTGAAAAGGTAAGGGAATCTTTGGAAATTTTAGCTATAAAGCCAGGAAATTTTGATAAAGTCAGATAATATTTGAAAAAAATTGATAAAGTTAGGAGTTTGGACAAAGTAAGGAAACATTAAAAAATTAGATTGTAAGTAAGGGGAAGGAAACGTGAAAAAATATTTACCCTTACCCTGTTTCCAACTTTCTACTGAAAATGGTTCAATAAAACGCTCTTTTTCGTCGTGGTCCATCAAAACATCGAGACTAGAGCAATACATAGACTAGAGTACTTAATCATTTCCGACTCTTTCAGAGTTTATTTGGTCAATGTCCAGCACCTTCTGGAATGTCCGACTAGATCCTGAGCCATAACGTACGTAAATATTAATCTTCAACCTACTTCAAAAAATACTGTGCGATGGCCGGGAATCGAACCCGGATCAACTGCTTGGAAGGCAACTATGCTGACCATTACACCACCATCGCACATCGGATGTTGGATCGGGGAAAAAAGACGATATTTAAATCTAAGCCAATGTTACACGAGAGTGTTGGAGAGTGGTTCCTCATCTGTGGGCAGTGAGGTCTCCCCCAAAAATAGAGGATAAAGATATAATTATGTAGGTACTAAAGTTTACCTAGGTAAATATGGTTTGCAAAGTTGTTTAGAAAATAAAGATAAAGAAATAAATGGATTAGATCTTTAGTTTAATTTTAAATGTGTTTCAAGTTGATTGCTGATGTGTGCCAAAGATTTACGTGCGTACCATGCAAATGCAAACTGAATATTGACAACCCTGCAGAGTGTAAACCTGAATTTTATGCGACTGAGGTAATCATCTTGACTGTTGACACTTACGTTGGAATTGAAATGAGCAAATAGTTGAGACCCTGACGGATTCAGGGGGGCAGTCTCACTCTCTGTTGTTTTGTCTTCCTCCTCTTCAGCGTTCTGCTCTCCTTCTTCCTCTGGAATAGACTGTGTGAGATTGTCCAGGAGGGAAGTAGATGTCTGCACTTCGTTCTGAAATACGGGAGATAATTAGGCTGTACTTGGGTGCTGGGATTGAATCCCGGTTTGGGTTGAAATTCACGGACCGAATTTTGTCGCATTGTTGATTAGCAGGCTGGGCCTGAAGGGAGTGAAACAGTGATCCTTGGGCTCGGCAAAAGAGGCTCTTTCTTTAATTAATAATAAAAGCTATTTTTTTCTAGAAATTACATGGATTACAATTTTTTCTAGTGTACACGTATCAGTGTATTGAGAGAGTTCGTTGTCGAGAGGACAGAGGAAAAGGATAAAAATTCCTATGTATGGAGTTAGTGATTAGTCCGTTATTTAAGCTCGATTGGCCTTAGCGTAGAAAATTCACTTACCTGAATAATGACTGAATTATCTGGAACCAAAGTGTAGGATGGAGGAGCAGGATTGGTCTGAAATCAGTCAGAAATTAGCTTTCATTCAAATATTTTCATGGTTTTTCTTAGAAATTAATGATTTCTTAGAAAGAATCATAGCGGAACGCTCCAATGTCATCAATATACCTACTTTTGGGGGGAAAAAGTACCGCTTTCGCATTACTTCAAGGCACATCCCCAAGAACGGAAAAGATTAACTAGAAAATTTCCACCCTGGCCGGGATTCGAACCCAGTACCTTCGGGTTGAGAGTCAGTGCTCTTGACCACTCGGCTACAGAGGTGGGCCCTAACAATGTTACTTTTTTTTCTTCTTCAAACGGGACCTTTTTATTCCTTTCTCTTTTTTGATCTGATGGTTCCCTTGTCACTTATAAATGAAGGCACAATTTTTGCCAATAACAATAACTTACATCACTGATCGTGTCATCGAGGAGATTCGAACCAAGAGCCTCCTCGTTGCTGGTCCCTGAGAGCGAGCTGAGAGGGTTGATCAGGTAGTTTCGGAATTGCTGTACAACGTAGTAGCTGCCATTTGTGATCTTGTTGCCCTCCATATTGTAGCTTAACACCAGGGGATAGAGCTCAGGCTTTGCCGTCACCTGTGGGAATAAAGGAAATGTTTTAGGTCTTTAACAATTTATCTCTTGAAACTGTCATTATAGCCAGCCTAGTTAGCTTGGTTTGTAGCACGTCCACCTCGAAAGCGCTAGGTCTCGGGTTCGATTCCCGCCCGGGGAAGATTTGATCCTAAACGGATAAGGTTCGTCCTATCTATTCTATTCTATTCTAAACATTCTATCCTAAACAAAGAATATTCTATTCTATTCTATCCTGTATTTCTTCTCTCCTCGCTTTCGGAACGATAAGACCTTAGCAATTACCGTTCTCTCTGTCAAACCTCTTACAAAATAAATCAACAAGTCACTGATATTATTGATACTGAAGGCAGGATGTAGGATATGTTACATACCTAACTACATAATTCATGAACATCTCACTCATGCATACATCATTACACCTACCTATACGTTCTACCTGACAAACGTTTGCTGAGCTCTAAATAAAATGAAAGGAAAGCACATGAATAATTCACGAACATTGTGATGCAGACTTCTTTTCCTTCAACAGAAATGTCAAATTTCAATTTTGTTTTCCGATACGCAAGTACCTATGGATATTTTTCTCTGATAAAATGTGAGGTTCCCTAATACGTATACCTACACATAGGTAACAGATCACTATCATCAAAGGAGGTTTTGTATGAACTCTCAATGACAGTTTCAACATAATTAAGCTTTACTGATTTTACTTATCTATTTTTTTTTATATATATATATATAAAAACTTCTCATCACCCTGTACTAGTAAAAACTAGGTATGCTTGTGTGAAAATTGCTATAATCCTAAGCTTACCTTCCTCAGTGTTTGATAGAATGGGAATGACAATAATGTTTCAACAGTAGGTAGCCAATTAGCCACTGTGCCAATAATATCAAGGTCACTACTTTATCTGTTGCATTTAACATGTGTTTGTGCTTAATTTCAGTGTTCTGTATATTTCTGCTTCTACTTACCTGTTGCTGTGAAAGATGCATGCAAACTCATGATAAATATTATTGGTCTATTCAATCAGTAATATAAAATAGAAAGTGATCATATTTACTTAGTATTATTTAAAATAGGTTTGACAATAATTATTGTCCTTTTATTAACCTCAAATGAACAGATGGACACACTCAAGAACGTCTTAAAAGATTTTAATCAGGTTGCATTAAAATCCCTCCTTACTTACATATATATATTTTTTTTTAATTAGTTTCCATTTATATTTCATCGACAAAAAACTCAGAACATACATTTTTCATATAAATGGTATACCCACCCGTATAAGCAGAGTATACCCACCTGTATATGTAACACTAATCTTTAATTTTCCTCTCTCCCTCCAGAAAAATCTTCATGGACAAGTTTCAAAGGCAGTCCTGTTTGTGTCAATAATCCTGGGTTACACCTATGTAGAATCCTCAGAGAATTTGGAGCATAGGTTTGGACTCATTATAACTGTGTTCATGTTTGCCCTCCTGTCAGCTCCTCTCTTCTCCCTTAAGGACATTATTCAATCTCAAGTGAGTGAAATTAACGCGCTTCTAAAAGTTACGTACCGTTATTTTCCAAAAACTCTGATGAATAAAAACTGACTGACTTTCTCTAATAAAATTCCAACTTTTTTCTCATTATAACTGTGTTCATGTTTGCCCTCCTGTCAGCTCCTCTCTTCTCCCTTAAGGACATTATTCAATCTCAAGTGAGTGAAATTAATGCGCTTCTAAAAGTTACGTACCGTTATTTTCAAAAAACTCTGATGAATAAAAACTAACTGACTTTCTCTAATAAAATTCCAACTTTTTTGTTTAACTTTCAGGATGCCTCCAATTTGCCATTCCCTATGATCGTCTCTGGTACTGTGGTCACATTCCTGTGGTTCCTGTACGGCTTCATAATCAAGAATGTCTTCATTCAATTTCAGAACATTGCAGCTTTTACCTTGTGCTTCATTCAGCTTGTTTTGTGTTTCCTGTATCCTGGCTCAAAGGACAAGAAGGCCGGCGGCAAGAAAACCAAATAGAGGTACGTATTTGGGGATATATTTTTGATGTTTTTGACATTTGGAAATTTTCAAAATCAGTCGCGCGTTGGAATAGCTAAAAAGACACTGTTCATTGTTTCATTAGCGAATATTATTAGAGACAAACATATTGAATGAAGGTGTCAGTTCGCCATTTAATGTGCCATTATGATTCCAAGGACTAGTCAGTACTTGGTTATACTCCTCGTGAGTTGAAAGAAATGTACGTGCTGTGCTTTATATCAGTCAAAATGAAACGGGTTCCTTTTTTTGTACCTATCTGAATAGGTAGGTACATAGGTAATCAGTCGCGCGTTGGAATAGCTAAAAAGACACTGTTCATTGTTTCATTAGCGAATATTATTAGAGACAAACATATTGAATGAAGGTATCAGTTCGCCATTTAATGTGCCATTATGATTCCAAGGACTAGTCAGTACTTGGTTATACTGCTCGTGAGTTGAAAGAAATGTACGTGCTGTGCTATTATATCAGTCAAAATGAAAATAGGTAGATACAAACCTACATATCTAGGTACATTTTGCTCTCTTATTCCATGAGATATTTGAGCAGATTTTAAATTTCAAGATCATTTATTTCGTTACCATTTCAAGTTTAGTTTTAATTCAAAAATCTCTATTTTTCGAGACAAGTTAATGTTGATTATTTTATCTTTAGTCATTGCTAATTTGTTTCTTATTGCTCAACGATTCATTGTTTCATGACTTCATTGTATGTATTTTTTAATTTCTCTTATTCCATGAGATATTTGAGCAGATTTTAAATTTCAAGATCATTTATTTCGTTACCATTTCAAGTTTAGTTTTTAGTTCAAAAATCTCTATTTTTCGAGACAAGTTAATGTTGATTATTTTATCTTTACTCATTGCTAATTTGTTTCTTATTGCTCAACGATTCATTGTTTCATGACTTCATTGTATGTATTTTTTAATATAAACAGCTTACCATGTAATGGTGTAGAATTAGATTCTACTATGAAATTATACGTATGTACTACCTATAGCACGTTATTTGTTGAATAATTTGAACATTTTGTTTTCATTGTGAATTTGAATGTGGTGCTCTTTCTTCTATTGATTTGTAATATTGCAAAGCACTCCTTAAGAGGACGTTAGAAGTAACTATGTCTTCAATTCTTAGAATAACGAGAAAAAGTCTATGAAATAAATGCAAACCGAGATAAGTTCGAAAAAAGTTGTTACCTTTTTTTTATTACGTAGATAAAAACATTAGCTTAGAAAAATATCCTGGAAAAACAAATAAATACACAATAATAAACAAAATTAAATTCTGTTGTCATAAACAACAGACGGAGAAAAAATAATTCCGAAAATAAAACGAATAGTCTCTCTGATAAATAACTAAAGAAGAAGAAAAGGGATCACAAGCTGTAGAATATTTTTCAAAATACCTAATATGTATAATTTATTTACATTAATATCATTCAAATAAATTATAATCAGAAATTAATTTCGAAAATAATTGTGCAATAAAATTGTGTGTACGCGTGAAAACTTGTAAATAAAAAAGTAATTTTATTATTAAAAATTGACTATAATCGAATAGCTATGAAAGGAATACCTAGCAAAAACTACAGATCAAGATAGACATGGTATCATTTTAGTGAGTCGCAAAAGTTGAGTTCAGTTGTTAATTGATAAATATTAATTTATTGACTAAACTAAAACTATAAAAAGGCAAGTTAGCCTGAACAGAGACCTAAAGGTACAAAAGTTCAGTTAAAATGAGGAAATATATTATAGGTACCTATACAAATATGTAGAAACACATTGAAAAAACAATGAATGTAGAGATATTCATGGAATTAAGATAGAGGAGAAGCTTAAATTTATATTGGATAGCTCGAAGCTTGGAATAACTTGCTGCTTTATTAATATTAGTATTGCTATCTCGAATTTCTTTTACCCCACAGATCCTTGCACTGTAAACCTACCATGCCTTCTATACTTCTACTATGAGGGTTTCATGAACCATACTGCTATCAAGATTACAGATCAAGATAGACATGGTATCATTTTAGTGAGTCGCAAAAGTTGAGTTCAGTTGTTAATTGGTAAATATTAATTTATTGACTAAAACTATAAAAAGGCAAGTTAGCCTGAACAGAGACCTAAAGGTACAAAAGTTCAGTTAAAATGAGGAAATATTTTATAGGTACCTATACAAATATGTAGAAACACATTGAAAAAACAATGAATGTAGAGATATTCATGGAATTAAGATAGAGGAGAAGCTTAAATTTATATTGGATAGCTCGAAGCTTGGAATAACTTGCTGCTTTATTAATATTAGTATTGCTATCTCGAATTTCTTTTACCCCACAGATCCTTGCACTGTAAACCTACCATGCCTTCTATACTTCTACTATGAGTGTTTCATGAACCATACTGCTATCAAGATTTTAACTACTTGGTAATATGCTAAAGCTAATTATGATCAGCAGTTTGATAATATCAAGATTTTAACTACTTGGTAATATGCTAAAGCTAATTATGATCAGCAGTTTGATAGTTATTTGTATATCCCGATAAAATAGTCGTCGATAACTTTAACAAATAAAGTTCAGGTCTAGGTTTTGGCTTGTGCTAAGGAGCTCAAAATCAGAATATCAATGTTAAAGAAATTTACAAAGGGAATGAATATCTCGTAATGAAAGACGGGGTGTCATGAAATGAGCGCTACGAGCTGACGTTTCGCTACAAATCCACCACAGGGTGTTCACAAATGGCACTACCTACAGGAAGTACAGAAATTATGTTACATTGAGGCATTGGATGTTCCTGACGTTCAGGAACAGGGTGTTCTGACGTGACGTCACATTGAGAACTCGTATCTACAGGTTGTTCAGGAATCACAGGGGGTACAAAAAATGCGCCTGCTACAGGCTGTTCAGAAATGACGGTACATACAGGGGGTACAAAAAGTGGTGCTGGATTTTCAGACGTGGCGTTTCCTGAGTGACTGCTGGGGAAGTTAGGCAGAATAGAGGTGGACGGTGTAGGAGGAGCAGAATAGCTGCGTCTGATTGATTGTGTTGACTGGTTGGGCGTTACGATGATACTGCTGTATCTCTTGTGCTTGCTGCTAAACCGGGACACCTGGGAAACAGTCGGGAGGATTTATAGGTAAATATTGTTTGCAAAGTTGTTTAGAAAATAAAGATAAAGAAATAAAAGGATTGGATCGTTAGTTTAATTTTAAATGTGTTTCAAGTTGATTGCTGATGTGTGCCAAAGATTTACGTGATACTGCTGTATCTCTTGTGCTTGCTGCTAAACCGGGACACCTGGGAAATAGTCGGGAAGATTTATAGGTAAATATGGTTTGCAAAGTTCTTTAGAAAATAAAGATAAAGAAATAAATGGATTGGACTACTGCTGTATCTCTTGTGCTTGCTGCTAAACCGGGACACCTGGGAAATAGTCGGGAAGATTTATAGGTAAATATGGTTTGCAAAGTTGTTTAGAAAATAAAGATAAAGAAATAAATGGATTAGATCTTTAGTTTAATTTTAAATGTGTTTCAAGTTGATTGCTGATGTGTGCCAAAGATTTACGTGCGTACCATGCAAATGCAAACTGAATATTGACGACCCTGCAGAGTGTAAATGTAAACCTGAATTTTATGCGACTGAGGTAATCATCTTGACTGTTGACACTTACGTTGGAATTGAAATGAGCAAATAGTTGAGACCCTGACGGATTCAGGGGGGCAGTCTCACTCTCTGTTGTTTTGTCTTCCTCCTCTTCAGCGTTCTGCTCTCCTTCTTCCTCTGGAATAGACTGTGTGAGATTGTCCAGGAGGGAAGTAGATGTCTGCACTTCGTTCTGAAATACGGGAGATAATTAGGCTAGGTAACAGTTACCTACCTTAACTTTTGGTTTGAAGTCATAAGTATAAAATTAAATGCACCAAACGAAATATGCTTCTTTATAAAAAGAACTAAGTTAAACCCTCTCTCTACCGCCCTGCTTACCCAAGAAGTCGGTTGGAACAAAATAAAACTGAAGAAATTCAATACAATATGGAAACCAGGAAAATGCCGCAATCTCCGTTAACATAATAAACGGAAAACATGTACTACATATGTACAACACTTACCCTGCAGCATAATAGGAAAACATTGCCAGTTTCAATATAGAAAGTTGAAGAACAGTACAAGCTCATGTTTTGAGAGAACAGGAAACCCCATTAGAAATTCCTGGCCTGTGTTATGCCCGCAATCTCCGTTAACATAATAAACGAGAAACATGTACAACACTTACCCCGCAGCATAATAGGAAAACATTTTGCCAGTTTCAATATAGAAAGTTGAAGAACAGTACAAGCTCATGTTTTGAGAGAACAGGAAAAGCCATTAAAAATTCCTGACCTGTGTTATGCTGTGTTTATTGAATCCGCTTGGGGTCATATGGTGTAAAAATTGTGGGATAAAAGCGAATTGCTAAAGGATAAAACAGGATTTAAAGCGATAGAACAATAGAGATTCCTTCTTAAATACTCTACTGCCGTAGTATCAGGTATAATGCTGTCGAGATAAAAAAGTAACGTAAACACACTCGAAACACAAAGAGGACGGAAAAAAGCTCTTGTTAGTTGCCCAGCTTTGTAGAAAAAATATGCTTCCAGACATGGTAATAAGAGACATAAGGGAAGGGGGGTAGGTTTAGGATTAAGGGAAGAGACAAGACAAGGTTATACGTTTTGTGAAGTACGGGTACTTGAACCCATGATAGGCGCAAACATCATGTTTGTACATAATGAAAAGTCAAGTAACGAGGTACCTACCTATAGTGGCGTAGCTTTTAGTAAGAGTCTGTAACTATCTCAGGGCCATTCACATTAACAAGTGGGCTCTAATTCATAAACTAATTTGCACATGATCCATCATTTCATTGTGCAAATTGCAACAGTCGAAAAGCACATGGTCGTTGAATGAAAACCAGACGACCCCAGTACCTAGAACTTTCACATTTGACAAGTATCTATCACAATCAACACTTAAGCTAACACTTACCAAGTACTTGAAATAATTAATCACACACTCCTTTTGTTAACATTTCATCATGGAAAACACTTTAAGAAAGGATTAACTTCTAGCCGGTAACGTACTTCCAGTAGTTTCAAGTTTCAATGGCGGACATAGGTACGGACATGAGAAATCAAAATTGAAAAGGGATTATAACCAGAAATCTAGTAATGATAAGTCTAGTTGAAAAAAAGAATGGATATCTACTTACAACTTACCTCAAAAGTCAATCGATTTAAGTAAAAAGTACTTAAGTCAAAGGTATTAAAGGTAGGTAATATAAAAGATTTTGAAAATTTAACGAAATGTGCTGATCTGAGTGGGTGGAGTAATAGTAATGGAGGTCAAGGTCAAGAGGTTGCCAAATGTACCTCACGATCGGGTTAAGGAGGGGGGAAACCGGGAATTTTTTTCTTCCCGCTATATCTTGAGGGATTTCTAAGTCGTCTGCTAAACGAACCGAAATCTTTTGGCACTATGTGGTGCTGTACGATACCGGGCAATGTTACGGGCAAAGAGTGAACGTTCAATAATTATGTGACTACCTATATTATGAGCTATAAAAACGGACATAATTTTACCACAGCCAAAGTGCCAAATCAGGCCGTGGTTATGAACAGGGCTGAGATATGCCATTCTGAGATGTTCTTGGCAAGTGGAAAATGATGTGGTAACTTAACACAGAGCCTTCATGAGCTTGTAAAGTTGGCGGGAAATTCGAAATTTTGATTTTTTTTTGCGCAACGCGTATAATCTGAATTCATTTTTTACTTTTTATCTCTAGTTTGTACGTTTATATTATACTTTTCATTTGAATTAGATATTACAAACAAGCGAATTACAAAGCAAACAAAAATAAATATAAAATAAATTTTAAAAATTGCCGCCGGGACAGAGGGTCAGAAAAAAAGCCCAACAATCCCACGTTATCCTTGGTTAAGTTACCACTCCAATGCAAAACTGTAGAAACAATATCCTATCTCACCTCGTCCGAGCTCATCTCAGCCCTGTTCATAAACTCAGCCTCTGTGCATTACCACAGAGGAGAGAAATGATTGTTTTGGCGCAAATTTTTGAGTTTGACGAATGACGACCGGTAGTTGTGTTTATTTTTTGTGGGATTTTTAATTAAAATTTTTAAATTAAATTAAATTTATTTTAATATTAATTTGACTGTGATTATTTTATTCATAAGATAACTAGAAAATACGCTATTGCTATCGTACCAATTTCGGTGTTTAGTTGAAATTGTCTTAAACCTTGTTCCTAGTTCCTAGTAAGTTGTCAGAATTTGTCAGTCCATCATCTTTACCAAGCTTGTCTGAAAACCAATCTTACAATAGCAAATCTCTTGCATTTTCCTATAGAAAAACTGAATTTGCTCCCTCTCACCACCCACCCAAACCTTCCCCCCTAGCAACCAACCACCCACCACCTAGCAAATCTAACTCTCAGGTAAGTGAGAAATATAAGAGTGGGAAACACACTACTATCACGTGAGTTCACGTGACGTGATAGTAGTGTGTTTTTACTTTACCATAACTCTACCATCCGTCACCCACCCAAACCCAACTCTTGATGTACCTACATATCTCAGCACATTTTTCCGTCTGGAATAAAATGACTTTAAGCTGTGTCCAAAAGTACCTCAGTCCAGTACTTAAGTGCCCCCCAAATGATCAAAAATTTTAGAAAAGTCACTACAATTGATCCACAGGATCGCAGTCCAGTGTTTCAGGTTCGATTCCCAAAAATGCCATTTTCTCTAAGTCGGGCGAAAGAGCTAAAACTATCACGTGAGTTCACGTGACGTGATAGTAGTGTGTTTTTACTTTACCATAACTCTACCATCCATCACCCACCCAAACCCAACTCTTGATGTACCTACATATCTCAGCACATTTTTCCGTCTGGAATGAAATGACTTTCAGCTGTGTCCAAAAGTACCTCAGTCCAGTACGTGCCCCCCCAAATGATCAAAATTTTTAGAAAAGCCACTACAATTGATCCACAGGATCGCAGTCCAGTGTTTCAGGTTCGATTCCCAAAAATGCCATTTTCTCTGTAAGTCGGGCGAAAGAGCTAGATAATAAGATAATATCTCAACCTTATTCTGATGATTTCAGAACACTTCCTCACGTTACACTCATGTACAGTTACCGCGAGCAGAAATGAAGCCCTACCATGCCTCCTACTTCACGGATCTGCCTGCAGAAGAACCAGTGGAAGGGTAAGTATAGGAGACCACTATGAAGCATAACCAATTTATAGCATTTATACTAATATCTCCGTTCATTTGATTATGATTTTGTTTTAGAGGTTTGAATGTTTGATAGAGGGAACTGGGCTTGAGGGATAGAGGGAGAGGAAACTGATAGAGGGATTAGGTCTTAAGCGGTTTTTCTAGCATCCTCTTTGTTTCATGTAGCGACATTATTTTGGTTCTCCCTAATGTCATGATCCAAAATAAAAATCCCTGATTATTATTTTCGCAATGTATCTAATTCGTAGATCCACATATTATTAGAGCTTATTCGCACGAATATGAGTTGCATTGTCGCATAGCACGGTTTCGTGTTATGTTATCCTCTCATTTCGGGGCTTACCATCCGAGTCAACACAGTATAGCTCGATGCTGTGTTACCTCAAGTTAGTAAACCCCGGTCTTAGAGGTGTCCACATGATTCTTACTCATGCCTTGTGTTGTTTCTCTTCCAGATATTGGCACCATCATGCATGTATCAGAGATGGAACCTATGAAGGGTTCTGTATCTTGGACCGGACGACCTGTGTCTTACTACCTGTTGTTTTAGAGGTTTGAATGTTTGATAGAGGGAACTGGGCTTGAGGGATAGAGGGAGTGGAAACTGATAGAGGGATAAGGTCTTAAGCATTGTTCCGAAAGTGGAGAGAGAAGGAATACAGGATAGGAGAAAGCCAGCCTTTTCGGGAACGAATTTTATCTCTTCGAACAAAATCCGACCCGGGTGGGAATCGAACCCGCGACCTTGCGCTCACAAATCGATGGTAATTAAACTTTAAAAAATCTCCTTCCGACCCCGGGCGGGAACCGACCCACGACCTAGCGCTTACAAGTCGATGTAAATTACATTCCCCATCCGCGAAAGTGGAGAGAGAAGGAATACAGGATAGGAGAAAGCCAGCCTTTTCGGGAACGAATTTTATCTCTTCGAACAAAATCCGACCCGGACGGGAATCGAACCCGCGACCTTGCGCTCACAAATCGATGGTAATTAAACTTTAAAAATTCTCCTTCCGACCCCGGGCGGGAATCGACCCACGACCTAGCGCTTACAAGTCGATGTAAATTACATTCCCCATCCATGTCACAACCTCTGCTTTTACGGATGGGTATACCAACTATACGAATTTTGTATGTTCTGATATTGTTATGTTGTAAAAATAATAAATGGAAACTTGATAATAATAATTCAAAATTCTCCTTCCAGTCTGGCGGCGACTCTACACTCGCGTCTGCTCAGTAGTCAGCAGGCCCAGGCCTCCAAACACCCGGGCGGCCAAGCGCCCATCTCCCCGCGTAATGTAGACGATATGGAGCTCGAAGCTGTGTCGCGTAAACGATACTCTTCCCCGCTACGTAACGATGCTCTGCCCCCCGTGAAGAAAATGTTTTCGCCGGACCTGCCCCCTCTGCCACTCCCCATGGTATCGCGCCCGGATGAAGGTAAGCCTAGGTCGGAGAGGTGGCCAAGCCTTTTGTGTGTTGTTGATTTTTTAGCTTTTTTTTCCCTTACGTGGAAGATGGAGGGAGTGTTTGATGGAAGCTCAGCGTACTTACTCTAATACAAAATTCAAAAGATAAAAAAAACCTTTGAAAAGGAAACCGTAAAAACGAACCTTTTTTCTATACTAAAAGATCCTCCTGAAACGTCCATTTCATTCATTCCTGAAACGTCCATTCTTTTCGTTCCGATATCAGAAAGAAGATGGTCAGGATAGAAGAAAGCCGGGTCTTCCGAGAACGAACTTTATCTGGCAAAAAAAAAAAAAAAAAAAAATCTTCAGGTTCAAGTCGGCCTCAGGCGGGAATCAAATTCGCGACCTAGCGAATATAAGACAGTAAAACAGACGCGCTACCCACCAAGCTGACTAGACTGGCAAAGGCTCCTTCTATAAAACAACACGTTGAGCTTCTGTTGAATTCTCAAACACTTCATCTTCTGTAAACTTTATAGCGGATATTTGTGTGTTCTCTCTAGTTCCTATCTCTTGGTAGCTTTAGATTTTTCTCTTCTTAACATCTTTCTTATTAGTCTTTGCTATTTAGATTTAAGTTTACTGATCTCAGAGTACTGACCTTAGAGTCCTTAGACGGAAAGTAAGTAAGAGTACACTGACATGAGAAGACTGAAGTATACATTACATTAGTAACATTTACAGAAATGAATGTCTTTAGATGTTATACTCGTAGCTAGGCTTCCACATCTGACGACAGACCAGAGTCATGTAGGTACTCTTTAAATCGACTAGAAGTTGTTTAATAAAATCGTGACAAAATAGATAGTGGAAAAAAAACTAACTAATTTATTATTATACTGCTCAACGTGAGAACGAAGACTACAGTACGTAATGCAACAAAACTTGACAGCCACCAGACTCGAACCCCGGACTTGTGACTCAAGTTGCATGGTAGTCACCATAATCCCAGGAGCAGAATTAATTTCTCATTCACCCCGGACAGATTTTGCTTTAAACTCCCTCCATTGTAGAATCTTAACCCATTAGGTCCGTATCATTTTGCACGTCAAGTTTTTTAGTTCTTTTTCTTCCCCTCTCCTCCGCTTTTGTAGGCAAACCCCCCTTGTTCAATGGTTGCCATACTAGTGCCCTTATGCTGGCAGCTAATAAACACCTGTCCACTTGTTATGGGTTACGATAGCACTATTTACAGAAAAAGAAGGAGCAAACAAAGAAACGGATCGAGCAACTGGACAAGCAGATAGCTCATCTGATTCAGGACAGTGTAGAGCTACTCAAGACTCGCATGGCTGAGCTGGATATTCACGCCAATACACCCAGCGAACTTCTGGCGAAAGCAAACGACATAGTGGTCCGACATCGGGAACTACAGGCCAAGACTGTCAAATATCAGAAGGAGGTGAGTCAATCAAGTATAAAGATTTTGTCAAGGTTGATGGTACTTATTTATTTGGATATTCGGAGTTATAAATGTTGCTATAAAAGGGAACTTTCTACACAAAGTCATTTTACGTCACAACCCCTTTGTAGGGTGCATAATACGTTTTTCCCCTTTCTCATTCTATACGTCTTGTCTTTGTTTTACAGGTTATGTCATTAGAGGAAACCAAGAACAAGCTTGTGATGGAGAGAGTTCAAGAGCTCAAGATTATGCCTCAGAAAACGGAAGAGTCTACGAAGGACTACATTCTGAAGGAAATCAGTGCCACGCTTCATCATCGCAAAAAATTGAAAAACACGGTTAACAAATTGCAATCTGAGAATTCTTCACTCGAAGAATCACAGAAACAAATGCAGAACGCGCTTGCTAATAACAAGTACGCTCATATGAACGGAACGAGTGGTAAATCCATGAGTAGGAAGTCGAGGGAACATCGGTCCAGATCTCAAGAGTGGCCTGATGTACCAGACGTAGGCAAGATAGATGAGAAGAACCCTGAGGTCCTAGCACAGAAGATATTAGAGACTGGACGCCAGATCGAAGCGCGTAAGCTACACGATACCTTGCCTCCTGCTCGAAGCATACCAAGTTCCGGATCTAGCAAAGTACCACTGCCGAAAATGTCTCCCAAACTCCTCAGTACGCCCAAGGAGCAAAGTTTCACTGCCAACAGAGTTCAGGAGCCACCCCGTGTGGATTACTTTGAGGATAGACTGAAACTGATCATAACTAATGTCCTCAATGAGGACAAAGATACTAGACATAAGCAAGGGGGCACCAGTAAGCCCCCTGCCCCACACCCCAACCATGTACCTGACTACACCCAGGTGTCTCCTGCTAAGCTAGCATTGAGAAGGCATCTGTCTAACGAGAAACTGCCTAGCATGATGTCAAGTAGTCCGTTCAGTGCAGTAGGCGCTAGAACTATAGGGGACCTTGTCAATACAGAAATCGAACGCTCGCTTGAGATCAGCAACCAGAGTCTCATCAATGCAGCTGTCGATAGTTGCCATACTAGTGCCCTTATGCTGGCAGCTAATAAACACCTGTCCACTTGTTATGGGTTACGATAGCACTAGAGTCCCAATCCCCTCTCCCTCTCCCCTGTATTTCAGGTAAGGATTGACTCTTTCCAATTTTTCATACTAAAATGTCAAAGGGAAACCCTCTCCCCTGTATTTCAGGTAAGGATTGACTCTTTCCAATTTTTCATACTAAAACGTCAAAGGGAAATTTTTTCGGTGCATGGTTTAGGTGATGGAAATGTGTGATGTTGAAAACTTTGCTTCGAAATCCAGACAGTTTGAGCTGGTAAAAAGTATCTATCCTTAAGGTGTGTCCACACATAGTCGACGCCCGTCGATATGGATCGACTTCGATCAACTATGTTTGGATGCAAATCCATAGTTCTCGTTGAAAAGAAGCAAAGTTTTCAATGTCCAGAAATAATCATTAATTTGTTAGATATGGATCGACTTCGATCAACTATGTTTGGATGCAAATCCATAGTTCTCGTTGAAAAGAAGCAAAGTTTTCAATGTCCAGAAATAAATGCATGACATTAATTGTTAACCTTATCATTTGTTTAATTTTTCAACCAAAGTGCATGGTTGAATTTCCATGTCGTTTTTATTGCATGGCTTATATTGTGTAGGCTCCTCCTACTCAAATAATTTCTCTCATTTGCATGCTTGCTAGGACATCTCTACAATCTACGTTGATGACTAGTTATGACTTTAAAACTGTTCTCAAACTGTATTCTTTATTGTCTTTTTTATTGGCCAGTTTCACACAATGATAACTTGGTCAAATGAATTAATCATCAATAACCGTTAGGTGGAAGTCCTCGTGAGGTTTATTTGGTTTTAAAAACTTCCCCACTCCCAATATCTTTAAATAATATTGTTGGTACAACAACCATTAACCGGCACCATTTCGGTACCTGTCCATTTGTCTGGTGAAGTTCGTAAGTTTCATTTTTTTTAGAAAGTGAAATTTTGTTGGTTAATAGTTAAAATCAAAAAGTTCTGTCCTGTGATGTTATTGTCTGTGGGTAGAACATCGTCTATTCACTAGAAGGAAGGTACTTACCCTTTTCTCTTGATCAATTTTTTTAAAGAATGGGTTGTCAAATCGTGATGAAGTTTGTTTCATGAGTAGGTACTCTATGAACATTTCTCTTCTTCTCGTTTCACAGATAAATGGGACAAGTTCAGCACCAACTTCGACAAGATCGTAGCGTTCGCTTCCACGGAGCTGGACAAGAGAAGAAGGAGCACGGAAGTCAGTTGTAATACCTCCCCTGATAGTGGCATAGGTCACAATTTATAGCATTTATACTAATATCTCCGTTCATTTGATTATGATTTTGTTTTAGAGGTTTGAATGTTTGATAGAGGGAACTGGGCTTGAGGGATAGAGGGAGTGGAAACTGATAGAGGGATAAGGTCTTAAGCATTGTTCCGAAAGTGGAGAGAGAAGGAATACAGGATAGGAGAAAGCCAGCCTTTTCGGGAACGAATTTTATCTCTTCGAACAAAATCCGACCCGGACGGGAATCGAACCCGCGACCTTGCGCTCACAAATCGATGGTAATTAAACTTTAAAAATTCTCCTTCCGACCCCGGGCGGGAATCGACCCACGACCTAGCGCTTACAAGTCGATGTAAATTACATTCCCCATCCATGTCACAACCTCTGCTTTTACGGATGGGTATACCAACTATACGAATTTTGTATGTTCTGATATTGTTATGTTGTAAAAATAATAAATGGAAACTTGATAATAATAATTCAAAATTCTCCTTCCAGTCTGGCGGCGACTCTACACTCGCGTCTGCTCAGTAGTCAGCAGGCCCAGGCCTCCAAACACCCGGGCGGCCAAGCGCCCATCTCCCCGCGTAATGTGGACGATATGGAGCTCGAAGCTGTGTCGCGTAAACGATACTCTTCCCCGCTACGTAACGATGCTCTGCCTCCCGTGAAGAAGATGTTCTCGCCGGACCTGCCCCCTTTGCCACTCCCCATGGTATCGCGCCCGGATGAAGGTAAGCCTTGGTCGGAGAGGTGGCCAAGCCTTTTGTGTGTTGTTGATTTTTTAGCTTTCTTTTCCTTACGTGGAAGATGGAGGGAGTGTTTGATGGAAGCTCAGCGTACTTACTCTAATACAAAATTCAAAAGATAATTAAAAAAAAAAAACCTTTGAAAAGGAAACCTTTTCGTTCCGATATCAGATAGAAGATGGTCAGGATTTTTCGGTGCATGGTTTTGGTGATGGAAATGTGTGATGTTGAAAACTTTGCTTCGAAATCCAGACAGTTTGAGCTGGTAAAAAGTATCCATATCTTTAAGGTGTGTCCACACATTGTCGACGCCCGTCGATATGGATCGACTTCGATCAACTACGTTTGGATGCAAATCCATAGTTCTCGTTGAAAAGAAGCAAAGTTTTCAATGTCCAGAAATAAATGTATGACATTAATTTGTTTAATTTTTCAACCAAAGTGCATGGTTGAATTTCCATGTCGTTTTTATTGCATGGCTTATATTGTGTAGGCTCCTCCTACTCAATTTTTGTCATTTGCATGCTTGCTAGGACAAAATCTACAATCTACATATTGATGACTACTTGTGACTTTAAAACTGTTCTCAAACTGTATTCTTTATTGTCTTTTTTATTGGCCAGTTTCACACAATAGTAACTTGGTCAAATGAATTAATCATCAATAACCGTTAGGTGGAAGTCCTCGTGAGGTTTATTTGGTTTTAAAAACTTCCCGACTCCCAATATCTTTAAATAATATTGTTGGTACAACAACCATTAACCGGCACCATTTCGTTACCTGTCCATTTGTCTGGTGAAGTTCGTAAGTTTCATTTTTTTAGAAAGTGAAATTTTGTTGGTTAATAGTTAAAATCAAAAAGTTCTGTCCTGTGATGCTATTGTCTGTGGGTAGAACATCGTCTATTCACTAGAAGGAAGGTACTTACCCTTTTCTCTTGATCATTTTTTTTTTTTTTTTAAAGAATGGGTTGTCAAATCGTGATGAAGTTTGTTTCATGAGTAGGTACTCTATGAACATTTCTCTTCTTCTCGTTCACAGATAAATGGGACAAGTTCAGCACCAACTTCGATAAGATCGTAGCGTTTGCTTCCACGGAGCTGGACAAGAGAAGAAGGAGCACGGAAGTCAGTTGTAATACCTCCCCTGATAGTGGCATAGGTCATGGGGATCCTCCGTCTGGGGAGTCCCCCCCTGTCCTCGAGCCTGGGCCCCCGCGCACCCCCTCCCCTCACTCCTCCAACCAGGCACTCAACTACAGCCCTGCCCCCGACCCTGATGGACCGTTCAGTCCAGCCACTCCCTCTGCATCACCACCTGCCCTGTCCCCGCTGAAATACTCCCTGGAGGAGCGCCACTTCAAGAAGAAATACCTACACTCCTCTTCTTCATCCTCGGGAGGGAGTGCCACGTCTAAGGACAAGTTCAGACCAATTATTTAAAATAGGTTTGACAATAATTATTGTCCTTTTATTAACCTCAAATGAACAGATGGACACACTCAAGAACGTCTTAAAAGATCTTAATCAGGTTGCATTAAGAAAGGGCTGTCCCTCCTGGAGAAGTATAGCTTAATTATTACTTTCTTTCATACGGATAAACAAATTTCTAGCATCTAAATTCTAAATGATGTCAGAAGAGATCCAAAACTAGTCACCTTCTAACCTAGGCGATCTTATGATGTTTAAAACATTACGAATATTCTTTTCTTTACATCTTACATGTTTTAATGTAAACTCACTTCTTTATTTTCATTGGAGAACAAATCACTGCCATCTTTGTATACTGCAATGTCCATATGTCTTATTATTTACCAACGTTTTCGTGTGTACCCCCAATTATAGCCTAATTAATACATTGAATTTCGTTGTTAGTTAAATTTGAATTCTATGAGAATGCTCAATTCGTTTTTTATATTTCTCTCATAGAGTTTCATTGGTTCTTGTATCAAGAAAGCTGTATATAATGTGCGTCCAAACAAAACGAAATAGTCAAATTGATTCCTTTTTTAAATAATATTAAGTAGATAGCTTCTTTTGTTAGATCATCTTTGGAGACACATATTTGATCTTTGAAATTACCTTGTACTATCAAATATACTTGAGAATGCTCAATTCGTTTTTTATATTTCTCTCATAGAGTTTCATTGGTTCTTGTATCAAGAAAGCTGTATATAATGTGCGTCCAAAAAAAACGAAATAGTCAAATTGATTCCTTTTTTAAATAATATTAAGTAGATAGCCTCTTTTGTTAGATCATCTTTGGAGACAGATATTTGATCTTTGAAATTACCTTGTACTATCAAACATACTCGTTAAGTATCAAAATTGGAGTGTTGAGATAATAATTAAATTGGTAGTAACTTTGCCTATTACGTTGTTATTCGAGAGTGTGTCACCAATTATTATTGTCTAGATTGGTTATTAATGTTATTATGAAGGAAATGGAAGTTTCAATACAATCTGCTTTCCCACTTTGACTTGATACTGCTTAGTTATAAACACTTTATTTCATCCCTCTCTTTGGTTAAACCTACTGGTGATGAGTCTGTCATCCTAAAATCCACCCCTACTTGTTCGAACTGTGTATATCTTTTTATTTCTATTTGAATTACTATCGAATTGTTTGGAATATTACATTTTAAGACTTGAAATACCTAATAATACTATCTGATTGATGTTTTTATTTCAATTATGTTCCTTGGAGTAATCTCTATTTAGATTTTTTTTTTTTTTTTTAGTACCCTCTATTCGGCGAACAAGAAACACCACACTGACACGCAGTATTAACGCAAAACTAAAAAACACATTAACCTCAACACAGAAAGATTTTATTTTCAACTTACAAGACTTCAAATTAGACCGGAAACCAATAAATTAATCCATAAGTGTTGTTATAAATATACAAAGTGATGACTTCATGACTAGAAGTGAAACAGGTGTTAGCCAATCTCGTGTTTTGTGTGAACAAGAGAGTCACCAGAGTCACTAAAAAAGGGCATGATTTTTTTTT